>NC_056728.1:1807329871-1807414871 GCF_019279795.1 Protopterus annectens
ATTATTCTATATATTAGCTATTATTGCATTTCTAGGAACTGCTGTCATGGCTTAGTGGTTCTGTACCTTGACTATGGTGTATAGTATCCTGGGTTCGAACCTAGATTTTTCATGACTGTCTAGACATGTTGAGGGGTGTGTCTGTGCAAAGGCAGTTTTTATACGGCTTGCTCAACATTGCCCGTCGGTTACCTTGTTTGCGGTGCGCAGCTCCGCAAACGGGTACACTGCTTTAAGCCTCATTTGGCTATCGGCACGCATATTACGCTCAGCTCAGTTAGGGGCACATAGATTTAGCGTGTTAAACCACTGCTCAGCTACGGGCACTCATTTTGCACCAGTTAAACCACTGCTCATCTACGGGCAGATGCACTCACCCTGTTAAACTGTAGCTCATCTATGGGCACATCTGGCATTTTTTATTCTTTTGTTACCTCACATTTCTTCAATATAAATGGGCTATTTCATTACATTTTACATAAGTTGTGGTTTTATGTCTACATATTTGTCAGAGACTTGTTTCCTGCTTATTTTGCAAAAAAAAAAAATTGGTGTTGTGGGGGCTCGAACCACGAATGCCTGCTCTGCAGCCAGCATCTCTACCACTATGCTATTGCTTCCGGGTTTATTTTGCATATTTAGTTCTTATATGCTTTCCCACTGACTGCTAACTATAGCTGCGCTACGGGCACACCCGCGCAAACGAGCGCACTCACGGTTAAACATCTTTACAATTAAAAAAAAAACTTATAACATGTTCATTTATATTTATTTTATGTTCATAGTCTGTGGGGGCATGTGTTGTGTTCTGTTTATTCACATTTCCGTGGACTCTGTCGTGGGTGTTTCCTTTGGGTACTTTTCCTCTTCTAGGGGCGTGTCCGCTTTCAGGGCTCGGCCTACGGACAAGCCCCCTACTGTCTTACACGGACCGTGTTGGCCTTCAGTGTGATTCAGCATGCTCTCATTAATATGCAGAGCATGCTGACATCACTCCATTTAACTGCAGCCTCCGTGTATGAGTTATAACTCTTACACGGAGGCTTCGTGAATCCTGCTCATTGAATTTGGGCAACAAAAGTTTGATTTATTCACATTGTGCAGTTGCTTGATATGTTTCTTACATTAAGAAAAGGTGTTTCTTACAAATGGTTACTAGAGTATTACACTGCTCATGAATTGCTCTGTTGCATGGTAAAGTTCTTGAATATTTCTTAAAGTGATGACTTTGATAAGTGATGGTGCATGACTGTAGTAGTCCTTCCTTTATCGATAAAGTTCCAAGTGATTACTTTAGCATTTCTGCCTTTACTGATTTTGCAAGTATAGTGAGTGGTGATCAATGACTTTAACATTTTTGCCTTTACCAATTCCGAAAGTCGATGATTTTAGCATTTCTGCCTTTACCAATCCAAGATTCCATAAAGCATTACAAAGTCCGAGAAACTATTCCACAAAACTCCATAAAGCATTGAGAGCTTTAAAAAGCTATTTCGCAAAGCACAGTAAAGCATCTACAAACCAAAAAACTACTACACAAAGCACAATAAAGCATTAAGAAGTCTGAAAAGTTATTTCGCAAAGTGTAATAAAGCATTGAGAAGCCCGCAAAGTATATCTCACAAAGTCCAGTTAATTGAAAGCACTACAAGGTTGTTCATTTGCGCAATTCCGATAAGTTTAAAGAGAGAAAATATAAGTGCAGAGCACAAAAGCATTGAACAAATTGTGTTTATATCAATTACTTATGCACATGTGTGTGTTTGCACATATTTGCAAGACCCTTCACTGGTATGTGTTAATATGGCAGACAGATTTCAAAAACCTCAACTACTTGTGTTTGATCAGAATATTGCAGAGAACTGGAGAATATTTGAACAAGAGTGCAATATTTTCATACAAGCAGCTTATGCAGATAGAGATGCATGCACAAGGGCATTAATTTTGTTAAATGTAGCAGGATCTGGGGACATACAAAGAGAGTGTTCATTTGTATATGCACCAGCCGTGTAAGAAGGTGAAGGTGCAGACTACCATATTGTTATGTAAGCTGAGTTCAGAGAAGACCCCAAGTGTTTGAAGCATATGTTCAGAGAAATGTGCAACCCCCAGATAAACATTACATTGGAGAAGCATTTGTTTTACAAAAGAAATTAGAAACCAGGGGAAACATTTGCAGCTAATATAACTGACTTGAGAAACAAGGCTAAAATGTGTTGGTATGGTGATGTGAAAGATGAGCTGATAAAGGACAGACGTGTGTGATATTAATAGTGCTGCAATGAGAAAGATTTTACTTCGTGATAGTGAATTGACATTAAGCAAAACAACAGAGATTTGTCACATCTATGAGGTGACACAAACATATGAACATGCTTGTGAGTGACAAAAGCATGGTTTCAGTAAGCTCTAGAGCAAACGTAGATAGTATGCACCATGTGGCAAGCAGAAACAGGCCTAAGGAAAGGACAGTCACAGGGTTTCCAAAGAAGGTACAAAGCTTTCCAGAGAGTTCCAGGAAAAGTGCAAGCTCCACCTCCAGCTCAGTGCAACATGAACATGTGTCAGCAAAACCCAAGTCTAGCTTTATTGTTAACTGTCGCAATTGTGGTTCAAATCATGAGTCTAAAAGAGAGAAGTGTTTAGCATATGGTCAGCAATGCCACAAGTGTAAAAAATGGAACTACTTTCAAAAGTTTTGCAAATCAAGTAAGCCTCGCTCAGCTGTAAAGAAAGGTCATACAAAAAAGCAAGTTGATCAAATAGAGCTGAAACAGTCAGCTTTCGATGTTGATGGTGTATCAGTACTTGGAGAAAAAGTTGATGCAGTAAACTTGTTAACAAGGAGTGAAGTGTTTTGTACGGTTTGGATTAGTGGGAAATCCACAGAGCTCAAAACTGACACTGGATCAAAGTGCAATGTTATATCAGCAGACACATTTGCAAAAGTGAGAACTAAGGAACAGCTCAGTATAATCAGCAGTGTGAGACTTGTTGCATATGGAGGTGAAGAAATTCAAACCGATGGTTCAGTAATACTTTCTTGTTATTTGGCTGAGAAGTGTTGCAACTTATTATTCTATGTAGCCTGGCCACCAGTGCAATCTTTATTGGGTATCAAAGATAGTTTGAGAATGAATCTGCTTTCTTTTGCTAAAGAAGTTCATCATGTGAGTGCAGTTCCAAGTTCAAGTTTTTCAGAAGCCATTTTCTCAGAGTATGCTGATGTTTTCGATGACAGATTGGGCAAACTTCCAGTTGTGTAGTCTATGACGTTAGATCTTAAGGTCACTCCATAGTCAGACCATCAAGAAGAGTTCCAATAGCAATGCAAAATAAAGTCAAAGCTCAGCTGGATAAGATGGTGCAGCAAGGTGTGATTTGTCCAATCACAGAACCAACTGAATGGGTGTTGTCCATGGTAGCCACTCATAATAAAGGCTCAGATGAAATCAGAATATGCATTGATCCTAGAGATTTGAACAAAACATTAAAAAGGCCATATCATCCAATGTGCACAGTTGAGGAAGTTGCAGCTTTAATACCGTATGCCACTGTATTTTCTGTTTTGGATGCAGATTTCATTTTGGCAAGTGATGCTTGGTCGTAAATCCTCATTTCTAAATACTTTTGGTACTCCTTTTGGCAGATACAGATTCCTAAGAATGCCATTTGAAATAAATTCTGCAAGTGAAGTCTTTCAGCATGCAATGGAACAAATCTTTTTCAGGTTATCCTTGTGCCATAATAGTAGATGATCTATGAGTTGGAAGCAATGGTGATACAGAGCATGACAGAAGCCTCAAGAAAGTTCTAGACAGAGCATGTGAAGTAAACTTGAAGCTCAGTCCTCTGAAGTGCAAATTCAGACTCCCAGAAGTAACCTACATAGGATATTTGTTTACAAGTACAGCTTAAGACCTGCCCCAACCAAACAAACAGCTATTTTAGAGATGTCAGCACCAGATATTATGCAAGGTTTACAGTGTTTTCTGGGCATGGTCAACTATTTAGGAATGTTTATACCAGATTTCAGTGAGTTGACAGCACCTTTGAGAGAGCTAACAAGCAAAAATGTTGTATAGTCATGGTTGCAACATCATCAGAAGGCGTTTGATGACCTTAAGCAGAAAATTGCTACCCCACCTGTGTTAAGGTACTATGATGTGAAACCAGTTGTTCTATTCTATACTATTCTGTGATGCTTCAAATTTTGGTCTTGGTGCAGTTATTCTTCAAGAGGGCAGAACAGTAGCCTATGCATCTAGGATACATACTCAAACTGAGATGCATTATGCTCAAATTGACAAAGAGCTTTTGGCGATAGTTTTTGTATGTTCCATGTTTCATGATTATATTTATGGTCGAGCTATCCGGATTGAAACTGATCATCAGACTCTAGTTATCATTATAAAGAAGCCTATGCATTCTGCTCCAGCATGATTACAAAGAATGATGCCCAAATTGCAAAAGTACAATTTTAAAATAGTTTATACTAAAGGTAAATTGAACTACCTGGCTGATACTTTATCCAGATCACCTAGAAATACAACAGAAGAGCTTGATGCTGAAACTTTTGACTTTGATGTATCGTCTGTGCATAATTTTCTATCATTAGAATTGAAGTGCTGGGAGATCACACTATGACTGATCCAATTTCACAAAAGCTTAATCACGACATCGATGTCAGATGGCCATCAAAGCAATCTAGAGTATCACCTGAGGTGCAATCATATTTTCCTTACAGAGATGAATTGTTGATGGAAAATTACATTATTTTCAAAGGTCCTAAAATTGTTGTTCTTGCTTCCTTACAGGAAGAATATATCCAGATTTTGTATCGTGGTCACCCAGGATTTCTTATCCACTAAGAGAAGAGTGAGAGAACTAGCATTTTGGCCTACATTATAAAAAGACATTGATGGAGTTTCTTCTTCTTGTTCAGTATGTAATAGTACCAGACCGCTTTTGCAAAGAGAACTGCTTCACCTAAATCCAGTACCTGGACTACCTTGGTCTACTGTCGCAACTGGTATCTTTGAATGGAACAATCAGCACTACTTGGTTTTGGTAGACTCTTACTCAAATTGTTTTGAGACTGCTCTCCTACCAAATTTAACCTCAACAGCTGTTATCACTAAGCTAAAACATCATTTCTCAGTTCATGGCAGTCCACACAAACTTTATTCTCACAATGATACTCAATTTACTAGCCAGTTCTTTCTGAAATTTGAAAGAGAATGGAACTTTGTACATGTCACTCATAGTCCTGAATATCGTCAGTCCAATGGTCTAGCTGAATGAGCACTACAGAGTACAAAGCAATTACTTGAAAGGTCAAAGCATGACAATACTTATGTATTCTTGAATTTTCTTAATCTCAGAAACATACCCCGTGATGATATTCTTGGCTCACCTGCTCAAAAACTACTTTCCAGGTAAACTAGAACTATTCAACCTATTTCATCAAGTTTGTTACAGCCTAACTCTAATAACAATAAAACCATCAAGGCTCAATTGTTGAAGAAGCGTAATATCCAGAAATCTATTTATGACAGATCGAGCAGATTACTTGTTCATTGAGGGAAGGAGCGACAGCATGAATTCTGACAATGAAAGGTTTTGATTGAATAGGACAGATTACAGGCATCTGTGCCAAGCTGAGATCCTATTGGGTAAGCTCCGAGGATGTGGAGTATAGGAGGAATTGCATACATCTTCTTCCTGTACCAGAATTATCAACATTGCAATCACAACATTGTATCTGTGATGCAAACTTTAAATCAAACACTGAGTCAGACATTGTTTCCAGACCAGAATGCATTCAAAAGTCTGATTCTGTTACAGAGAGTAATTTGAACATTCCACTGGTCAACCATTTTGCAGAGAGTGTTTCAGTTGCTAAAACTGATTCTCATTTTTATGTCACATGATATGGACAAGTTTCTAAGCCTAGTGTGAAATACACAGCAACATGGACTTGATTGCATATATATATATATATATATATATATATATATATATATATGTGTGTGTGTGTGTGTGTGTGTGTGTGTGTGTGTGTACTTAGCATTGTATAATGTGTGTCTTTAGATTATCTGTGATTTCTGCATGCTAAATAATCTCATGACAAATTGCATGAGCTATTTCTCAAAGAGGGATGATGTAGGTCAGAGTGTAATGTGTGTGTGCTATATCTTTAAGGAGGCGTGCGAGACTGTGCATGCATGTATAAATTCCAGACACGTGCAATCCCTAGTGCCATTTTGTAGAAGCAGCCAGTGAGTAAGCATGTATGATTGCAGTAGTTAGTCTGTATATAAGTTAGTTAGTCATAGTCGATAAGCCTCTATATATGTGTTTTATAGAATAAAGCTGCTTAAACAGAACCCAACAAAGACTCGTTTATTCATGTACCAACACAAAAGCAACACCGGTGGTTCTACCTGTGTCCTTCTTGGACAGGGACAATAGGTGCTGATTGTGGAAATAAGGGTATAACTTGTCTAGGCTTGTAAGGGCACTTGGGCCATTATCCTAGCAACTTCCTATGATCCTATGATCCTCTGTTTGAAGGCTCTGGTTTTGCTATTTGTTTTTCAAAATACTGTATATTTTCATACTTGTATATATTTGAATCATGTCACTGGATTGTATTTATCATTAAAAGCAATACATGCTAAAGTGGTGTTTCTATGGCTGCAGCATATGCAAACTTAGTTTTAGTGTAATAGAAGGAGCTGTACCTGTACAATACAGATATGTTTAAAAAAGTGATTTAATATTCATGTAGTGGGAAGGTACATGGCCTCCAAGTTATAGCTAAGAGGAAACTTTTCTGATATCTCTCTTTTTTTTTTTATAATTTAAATACTAGTGCTTGTTTTATCTAAGAAACACATATGTGTCCTTTGATTGTCTAAGAAAGAAAATTAGTACCATTTTACTTTTTCCTCAGGCAATTCAGCTGATAATTAAATTGTTGCAATGTTGATTAAGTAGAACTTCTTTTTTGATATAGCAAAAGCAAAAGAAGATGCCCAGATTTATTTTTGTAGAATCTGTTAACCTACTATTAATCAGACCAATTTTGTAGGGTCCATTTATCTTCCTTATGTGAATAGAGCTACATTCTTACAGTACTTATTTAAGAATATATCTGTCTTTGATAACCACAGTATGATTCTTGGGGTGATTGAACATTACTATCAATTTAGTTCTTGATAAACTTGGTTATCATGCAATATATTTAAACAGAGATACATAATTGTTGTAGGACTTTATCAGTGAAGAAGATTTATTAGATCCTTAGTATGTGTTATTTTGTAGGGGACATCATTTTATTTCCATTTCAAATGGATCTTAGTTAACAATTAACTTTTCTTAATGTCAATGATAATTAGTAAGTTTAACCATGAGTAAAACTCAGAACCTAGAGACTAGTCTAATCATTCATTATTGCACCTTATGATTTCATTCACTAATGACCCTAATTCATCCTGGACAGTTAACTCACAGCTATTTCACTTTTCAGAGCAATTTAGCAGTAGTATACCACTTCATATTAGATAGAGTGCATTTAAATCTCTAGTGAGAAGAATGCTTATTAGTAAACTCTCATAATAAGGTTGTATGAAGTGTTTTGATAAGAATATGTTAGATGCATTCACATCATTTTAATATGGACTGAAGACACTGCATGCATAAAACCATTTTCGAAGCCAAACTTGTGTTAAATATGCAGCATGGGAGCTAAAGTTTTTGGCAAGTTTGTTGAAATAGAACAATGATTCTAACATTTCCTGTACAAGCAATAATAGTAGACTGCTAGTAGAATAGCAAGATATTTTTATCAGCCTTTCATAGTACAAAGTTGATTATATGCCCTTTATTATTATTATTATTATTATATGCTGCAGTGGTATGGCGGTAGCGTTGTTACCTCACAGCAAGAGGTTCTCCCGTTCAGTTCTCAGCTGGGCTTGGGAGTGCCTTCTGTGTGAAGTCTGCATGTCCTCCCCATGGTTGGGTAGTGTTCGAAAGACATGCGTGTGTAAATGGGAGTGCCTTTGTTGAAGGTTGAGCATCGAGCTGGCACCTCGGCGTTTTGTAAAAATCTACTGCCAATCATTAGCGGACCGGAGTTCTGCTGTGGCGACCCCTTACCGGGAAAAGCCGAAAGACAAACAACAACAACAACATTATTATTATTCTTATTATTATTATTATTATTATTATTATTATTATTATTATTATTATTATATTATTATTCCTTCATAGATCAAAATAATATATTATTTTAAATTGTAGCCATAACCATTTGTCAGAGAAAAATTCTTATTCTCTCAGTAAAGATATTGCCTTTAAAGAGGTCTTAGAAACTATATCAAATTTAAAACAAGGAAAAGCTCTGGGACTAGTTAGCTTTGATCCTCCTTTTTATAAAAGCTTCATATTTCAACTGGATCATGTTTTCCTCAAGTTATACAACCATATTAAATTTTATAGTATTGCTGTTAAATAGCTCAACTAATCCAAAATGTCTTTTTATTTTCAAATTAAACTTGAATTTATTCTTATTAAAATTCTCACCATATTTCCTTATTAACTTAAATACAATAATCAATAATTCTGTTTTGGTCAAAAACATTTTGTCTATTTGCAGATTCATTTTTGTTCAAATTCCAGTTTCAGTACATGGAGTCAATACAGATTCAATATAATAACTTAATGCTTGATTTAGTTCTCTTGTACAGTGACAAGTTCACGAATGAGCAGTCAGTCTTTGCTTTTGATGCTAGCAAATCAAGTTCATGTACATTTCTTCTTTGCAGTCCAGAAAAAGCACTTTTCTCTAACAAGTTTGTATTGATATGCAATTCAATACTAACATGTTTGTTAATTAATGGTCAGCTTTTAAATCCAACTTTAAATATTTTTTCAGTATAGTTAATCATAATACTGTTCATAAAAGTTATACCTGACTGATATCTGTTCAATGATTTCTAATGGCATACTGTATGGAATAGTTACATTTTTAATAGTTTCTTAAAATATTTTGCTTAAGAGCTACAGTATCTACAGAAATGGGAATTTATTAAAAAAATACCATTTGAATGGTTGACTTATTAGATTTTGCAAAACTGTATGTATTATAATCTCTAAACTTGCATTTACCTTGGACAGGAATGGAAAATGTATCAACATTTTTTTTTGTTTATTATGCAATGTTTTTCCAGGTTGACATATGACATATTAGAAATGATTTACTGTTCTCTATTAAGGTACTGCACACCAGACTAATTCAGTATGTCATACATACCAGCTTGTGTCCTTGGTGGTAGCAATCATCATCCGTGCAGTACTGAAGGTGACGTGTCAACACTACTAGTGTGGGTGTCAACATGACCATGCGATCTTTTACTTCAGGTGTGTGTCATCCTCATAACACTGTGTATTATTTTTATTATCTTCTATGTACTTGTCAGCTTTACCCTTACGCAGGTGAAACTGCTGCTAAAAATGGAATCTTAATGCTGTTAAACATTGCAATTTGCATGCCTTGTCTTTCACCTTTCTTTCTAGACTATACTCTTTTCTTGTAAGCATTACGATTAATCAAATGAAAAACATGGAAAGCCTCTTAATACTGGTTTATATTGTACGCTGGCATAATGATTCACTTCCTGTATTCTGCAGTTATATGCGTTTTTATTTATTGATTTATTTTTTTATAAATTGCCTTTGAAGTTAAATATTGAGACCAGTGTACTGAAAGGCATGCTAGTGAAATGCATTTCATGTTTCAAGTGCCTCAAATGTCTGGCCTGAGTCACTGTAGGCCAAGGTCTAATGTACTATATACAACATAATCTAAAGGAGGGGCTGTCATGTGAGCTGGGTGGTGGCTTGCTGTGATGACATCACCTACTGGATGCAGATGATACTACAGACACTGATCTCACAGTGCTGTGGGTTTGAGACCTCAAATGAGAGGCTTGGTTACATGGAGATAAATGCTGAAGTGGTCTGCATGAATTCCTTTCAGTCTGGTCCTCCCTAATATTTCCACTATCTTCCTGATAAGCACTTGTAGTGTGACATTCTATGCCACTGCATGCCTGGACAGTACCCTGTCTTCTTTCCCATCCAACACTGATTCCTATTTGAGTCTGGTAGGTTCACACTAGTATATGAATGGAGTCAGAGATGGCTGCTGTCCCTGCTACCATACGGTGGCATCATGATCATTACATAATCCCTACTCTCTGCCATTTCCATAGTGAATGAAATCCTCACATACACACTGCACTACTCTGACGATTTCTAGCTGACTCTCTGTGTTAGTGCACTGAGCCTTAACAGTGTCACAGCACATTTGCTGCTGGGCAACCAATATTTTAAGTGTTTCCTGAGATAACTGTGATGTGCCTGTACCCAGCATCCCTCTGGAGAGTTGTCACTGTGGACACTGTTACCTCTGAGTTTTGACAGTCATCTGGAAGGTGTTCCTCTGGTTCCAAAGATACTGGTGATGAGCTGCATGGGTTTTCTCCCTGTGCATCCTGTAGTGTCACTTCTTGCAGAGTTATTTACATGTCATGGGAGTTGTGATCCTGCCATTAAATCTGGCGACTGTGTGCCACTTTTACCAGGCTGTCTCAGAAATATAACTGTCAGCATCATCATCATCATCATCATCCATTCTCTGCTGATACCGTCTAAATTTAGAAGCATAGTGGAACTGCCTATTTCTGCTGCTGACACTTTAAAGAATTACTTGATTACATTATAGGGTCATAGGTTCATAGGTTGGTACTAGGCTATCAACCCTAGAGCCTATATAAGCCTAGCCATAACAATTCCCTGGCTATTTCTTCCCACATTATTTACTTCCCTGGACCCCTGTCTAGCAGGGTGACTGACTTGATCCCCGGGGTGAATTTCCTTTCTCCCATCCAATCATCAAGATTCCTTTTGAAGAGGGCCAAAGAGGTGCTCTGCTTGACATGCATGGGCAGTCTATTCCAGAGTCTGGGGAGTCTCTGGGTTAGGAACCTATCCCTCCAGCATGTTTTGTTTATTGTGATGACAAGATTTAGATCCCTGGAGCATGTGGCTCTGAGGGATTTGGATTTCTTTAAGTGTAGCATGTCCAACAGCTCTGGGTTTGACATGACCTTGTATGTTAAGCAGAGATTGCCTCTGAGTAGATGATATGTGACAGAGTATAGCTGGAGTTTTTTTAAGGCAGTCAGCATAGGGCATCTGCTTTAGGCCTGTGATGCTTTTAGTGAGGTATTTCTGTGGCCTTTCCAGTTGTTGCAGATGTCTTGAGAGGTACATACCAAATGGGGCATTGTATTCTATAATGGGTCTAATGAGGGATGAGTACAGTGGGACAATGACCTCCTTTTTTCTGGATGAAAAGCCCTTAGTGATGAGGTGTGCCACATAGAAGGATTTCCTGACTATTGTGGCAATGTGGTTATTGAAGGTGAGACCACTGTCCACCTGTGTCCCTAAGTCTCTTATCACACTTTCAGTGTTTAGTGTACTGCTACCTATGTGATAATTCATGGGTACATGTTTTTTCCCAAAGGGGATAACTATACATTTGTTGGCATTGAGCTTGAACCCATGGCTCTGGCACCAAGCATCTGTTTCTGTAAGGCCCTTTTGTAGAGTATCCACATCATTTGGGGATTCAATAATGGCTCCCAGTTTGCAGTCATCTGCGAACTTTGTTAGCCAGAGTCCCTTAGTGTTGGCTTGTACTTCAAGAGAGGTCCCATGACTGAACCCCGAGGTACTCCACTTGTCACTTGTCTGGAGCTGGATTTGGAGTCAGCTACTTTTACAGTGTAGGTTCTGTCAGTAAAACAGTTGGCAACCCATCTAGTGATGTAGGGATTAATGCCCAGCTTAGTAAGTTTATCTATGATTCCAGAGTGGGGGATGGTGTCAAAGGCTTGGCGAGATCCAGATATGCTGTTTGGACTGCCTTACCCTCGTCCACGGCTCTGGAGACTGATTTGAAGAAGTCAATAAGGTTCAGGAGACAAGATCAGCCCTTCACAAACTCAAACTGGGTGGGATCCAGTGTTTTAAGGTTGATAATGTCTTTGTTTATAAGTTCCATGATAATATGTTCAATGGCCTTGCAGATCAGGCTCGTCAGGCTGATGGGGCGGTAGCTCATGGGATCCAAGGTGTATCCCCCCTTATGGAGTGGGATAACTGTAGCTGTGCGCCACTCAGTGGGCACGAAGCCTGAAGTGAGGGTATGATTAAACATGACACTTAGGTGAGGTGCCAGTTCATTTTGTAGTTTATGTAGTACACAGCCCGGGATGTCATCTGGTCCCATGGATGCTGTATTCATAGCTTTGGAGAGTGCGTTTTTTACCTGTGTGGCAGTTATTACTGGAATTTGGCAATCTTCCAGTTTTGAGATGGGCCATTTAGGGGGTGAGAGGGGGGTGAAGTTGGCACTGAATCGATCTGCCAGGATACTGGCAATATCCTTGGGATCAGTATATTTAATGCCATTCTGTTGTAGCTCAGAGCAGATCTGAGCATTGTCATTTAGATTCTTGACATAGTTATATAATGCCTTGTGGTTATCTTTGGAATCTTTGGCAATTTTATTACTACTCAGATATTGGAGTACACTATTATATGCTGTGTAATGAGGTGTGAAGGACACTTACTATGCACATACTGTTCAATGTCATTATGTGTCAAAGTGGAGAGTCCACTTGTTAATTGTAAATGTCATGTGTTACATGTAATCCTTGCACCTGAGTAGTCATTTATTTATGTAAATATGTCATGGAAGTCAAACTACCCTTCCTGAATGGATATCTGTTGATTCTGAAGATGTGGGTAATAGCCACTGTCCACACCACCTTTGATAACCTGTGCTATCTTCATTTGTTTTATAGTCATCCCTCTGAATGGAAATAAGGTACTCTTCACCAGGTTTCGCAGGAATAAATGTCTGAGGTCCCCCTGTAGTGCTATGGACAATTATATTCTGCATTGTCTTTGCTCTGGTACATTCTACCATATCAATGGTCATCTCCTTACATTGTGTCAAGGTGCATTTCCTTATGCCAGCAGCATTTATATCCATAACCACATGGTTACAGGCTTTTTTCCTCTCATGTTTTTTTAGGATATAAGTTCTTATACAACGGTACACTGTCCTTCCTTAGATCACTGTTGCAGTACTCCAATACTACTGGGTGATTTCCAAAGCTTAGAAGCTGGAAAGGGTGGATGGACTGGAAACAAGAGAGCTGCTTACCAATCCAAAAAAGTACAGATTTGGATAAAAAAAGTCCTTGATTCTGAAAATATATCTCATTTGTAGTGCTTGGTGAAGATGTGTCCTGAGGATGAGATGGCTGCTTCCAGAACAGCTCTGGAATTAAAAACATTGAAGAAAGCACTAGAGGAGGATATTGTCCTGGTGGAATGTGCTTTCACAGCTGAAACCAAGGATTTCACATGGTAGAAATAACAGAAAGAAATGAATTTAGAGATCTAGTTGGAAGTTGTCTGTTTGATACTAGAAAGACTCAAAACAACGGTCCATTTTCTTAATGTCTTATATCTTAGCCAGGTAAAATCTCAGTTGTTTGTGCACATCCAAGAAGTGCAGTAGTCTCCCACCTCTATTCTGTGAATATGTAAAGAAGATAGGTAAAGACTCATCAAAAACTGGGATTAATGTATTTGAACAAAAAGTTCCTTACATCAGATACCAAACAATTCCCAGCTAGGGCTTTCTTCCTTCCATGCCTTCTGTATGCCACTCCCATCCTTTCTAACTGACAATCCACATTATCCTCCCAACTCAAACAAACATAGCTGGCTTTAGGCACCAGCAAACACTGCAGTCACTGGGTCCCCCTGTTTCTGGGGGCCCCCAACCACAGCAAGTTATGTTATCTTGATATTTTGTAGCATGTTTGTAAAAACAAGAAAAGCTTGTACAGCAATCTTGCATAATTAATAAACCAGGTGCGTAACAATAACTCATTTATATTTCCTTTAAAATTCAAAGATCTCTCTGATTATAGTAATGGTGTTATCAAGTAACAAGCTTCACAATGCCATTAAATATTTTCTTTACCACTGAGATAGTGTCCCTGGCTTAGTTAAACCCTTCCAGTGGACATTTTCTTCACTAAAACTAACAACATAGCCTGCTTTAGGTACCTGTTAATACTTGTGGCTGCAGGGGGCCCCCTTAGTTATCCTTTACTGTTTGGGGGCCCCACAAAAGCTGCTGATGGTTGTGGAAAACTGAGAAAAATGTACTGATTTCACAATTATGCTCTTTAACCTGAACAGGGTTTTGATATGACTGTGTTAGGATAAAGCTGATAATGAACATGAATAAGGTAGGCAACAGAGAGATCAGCAGCCCAAAGCAGCCAATCTCATGTGCTGATACTTCTGCTCTTCAGGGATAGTTTTCTGTTATAGAGCATTTTATAAATATTGACAGAACTTCAGACATAGTAACTCTCAACTTTTTTTGCTGAAAAATTCTGCACAGTGCCAAAAATAATAGCAGAATAAAGGCTCAAAATCAGGAACATGTTTTAAGTATTACAATCGGGAACATGTTTTAAGTATTACAATCAGGAACATGTTTTAAGTATTACTCTAATTAACTTAAAGCTAATTAGAATAATACCTTTTGCATCATCATGCATCTTTGGATAATAAAAAGTATACAACTCTGTGTAATCCTGAATGATTTACCAAGCAAATCAAACTTTTTCACAAAGCAGAGAGCAAACTATGAGGCAAAATCAGGGACAGTGACAGGTATGCATTACTCCTCAATGAGGTAAATAAAAGTGACATATCCCTGTTGCTGTCTTATGACTGCTAAACAACAGTCACTGATCTGGTGTGGCAGTACCAGTGTTGCACATGTATTGCTATTTGCTGAAATTAAGTACAAAACTAGTATTGGGTGGCCGCGGTGGTGCAGCAGTTAGTGTTGCCGCCTCACAGCAAGAGGTTATCGGGTTTGATTCTCGGCTGGGGTGCCTTCTGTGCAGAGTCTGCATGTCCTCCCTGTGATCACGTGGGTTTCCTCTGGGTGCTCCGGTTTACTCCCACATCCCAAAGACATGCAATAGGTGGACCGGACACTCTAATTTGGCCCTAGGTCTGAATGTTTGCATGTGTGTGCCTTCTGTGGAAGGTTGAGTGCCAGGCTGGCAACTCAACACCGTAAAACTCCACTGCCAATCATGAGCAGACAGATGATCCACTGTGGCGACCCCTAACCAGGAAAAGCCGAAAGGAGAAGAAAAAGTACAAAACTAGTATTGCTATGGCTTATGCTTGTGCGTGTGTAAAAAAAAATATATCGTAGATTTTTATCTGTGCACACATCCAATAATGGCAGGATGCATACATTATTTCTGGGTATCAGTAAAAAATGCTAACAAGTAATTACAGTTCAAAAGGAAGGCATAAAATGCATCACAGATCATTCAGACACTTAGATCTTATAGCAGTCTGGTGGCACCCATTCATTAGGACCCCTTAATCGTCTCTGACTATGTGGGGATCCCACAGAAGTTTTTTCCAGTTGGGGAAAAATGGGGAAAAAAAATTTCTGATTGCAGTCTGTAACATGAACAGGGCTGTGATATGGCCCTTTTAGGATAAAGATGATCAATGGCCTCTGCTCTCAATCTCACTCATTGAGGGACTGGGTATTGTGTAATTATTACTGCTTTAATTTTCATCACAATCAAACCTTAGAGGTGTGCACAGGAGGTCATTATAGCTTGTGTTTGGGCCGGGAAAAGTATAGTCATTGTTTCTTTTACTTTTTTCACAGACTTCAGAGGTGTACAAAGAAGGTTACTACAGCTTGTGCAGCGTCAGTGTACTGTGTAGGAGCAACAAAGTAGAATACATTACTGTAATCATTATTTTTTTTTTACTTTTTACTCTCAATCACACACAAGGTGTGTGGACAGGTGGCTGCTTTTGGAGGTTAGGGGGTAAAGAGTGAGGAGGCATGCTATGTTTATATATGTCAGCAGTCTGAAATACGTGTAGTCACAGACAGGACCTGTATATCTTCACAATTGTCTTGTTAGCTTATTGTGAGCAACTATTTTGTCTGCTTTGAACATTAAGCTTGGGCATAATTTATGTCTCCCTTGAAAGAAAAAAAAAATAAGACTGAAATTATGTTCTTACTTGTGATTTTTGTTTACACCACTGTTGGATGAAAAGGATGGGGAAAATGCTCTAAAGTGCATACCACAGCATCTAGAACCCAGTAGCTTCTGGGGACACTGGCTTGACTGAATCCTTTCCTAAATGGTTATTACTATGCTGTCATGATCAGGGAAGGGGTGTTGAAAGGATGCAAGGAAAACTGAAGATGAACAGCAACACTGGATTTCTTTCTTAATTATAATTTCTGTGCAAGCCATTGTTAAAGAGATTGTGGAAAAATTAAAATAAAACTGTGTATATGGTCTGAAGGGCATTGTAAAGTCATGAATTCCAGAAAAAGCTGAAGAGTAAGGAAAAATGTGGGAAAAGGAAGAAATAAGTAATGTGCATAATATGGGGACCCCAGAACAGGGAGAACAGAGGGGAGTACTTGAGAATATGTGTGTGTGTTGGGGGGAGGTGAAACAGTAGACAGTGCCTAGGGCTCTGTACATAGAGTTGCTGTAATTTATTATTGTCACAGCTAAATGCCAGTCACTGTGAATGCCCTTTTGTGAGATCATAGGATCACAGGATCATAGGAAGTTACTAGGCTATTGGCCCTGATGCCCTTACAATCCTAGACAAGAATTTTGCCCATGTTCTGGCAAGTCAGCATCCGATGCCTCTGTCCAGCAGGGATACAGGCAGAATCCCAGGGGTGTATTTTCTGTGCCCCATCCAGTTATCCAGGTTGTGCTTAAAAAGCATTAATGAGGTACTCTGCTTGACGTGGAGCGGGAGTCTATTCCACAGAAGCAGGAGTCTCTGGGGCAGAAATTTGTCCTGCCAACAAGTCCTACTGATGTCACAGACCAGGTTAAGGTCACGTGTGTGGGTTACTCGAGTGGAGCTTGACTTGTGGATATGCAGCAGTCCCATCAAGGTGGGGTCTGAGATTGCTTTGTGTTCCTGACAGAGGTCACTCTGAGGAGTATGTAGGAGACTGAATAGAGGGACTTGACCTTTAGTCTATCTGTGTAGGGTAAATGTTTGAGTTCCCTTGATTCTTCTGGTGAGGAAACTCTGTGGTCTCTCCAGCTGCTGCATGTGCTTTGTGAGGTACATGTTGAAAGTGGCATTGTACTCAATAATGGGTCTTATAAGGGAAGAATACAGGGATATTATGACCACCTTGTCAGTGGATGAGATAACCTTACTAATGAGGTGGGTCATGTAGAAAGCTTTCCTTACAATGGACGCGATATGATGGTCAAAAGTCAGTTTGCTATCAACCTGGGTGCCCAAGTCCTTCATGACTGATTACATGCTTAGGGCCTTGTTATTAATGTGATAATTTGTGAGGACATCACTCTTCACAAAGGAGATGATGATGCATTTTGTGGCATTCAGTTTGAGGCCATGTTTCTGGCACTATTCATATGTTTGGGTAAGACCCTCTTGGAGGATGTGCACATCACTAGGGGAACTGATGACAGCATCCAGCTTATGATCATCTGAAACATGTTCAGCCATAGCCCACTGGTTTTGGCCTGCACCTCAGAAAAGTATATCCTAGACAACAAGGTCCCCAAGACCGATCCCTAGGGTACACTGCTATTTATGGGTTGACTGCTTGAGGTGGATTCCCTTATTTTGACTAGGTGGGTTCTATCAGTGAGCCAGTTAGCTACTCATCTGGTAACATATGGATTGACACCTCGTTGAGAGAGTTTATCTAGTATACCCAAGTGGGGAATAGTAGCAAAGGCTTTAGCCAGGTCAAGGTAGGTGGCGTGCACCATCTTCCCTTCGTCTATGGCTTTAGTGACTGTCTCAAAGAAGTTGACCATATTTAACAGGCATGAGCTCCCCTTGATGAAACCAAACTGTGTGGGATTTAGTGTTTGGAGGTTGCAATGTCCTTGTTAATGAGGTCCATGATAATCCACTTCATGGCCTTGCAGACCAGGTTAGTTATGCTGATGGGTCTATAATTTTCTGGATCAGTGGGCACTGCACCTTTGTGCAGAGGGATGACAGTAGCTGTCCTCCACTCGGCTGTAAAAAAGCCAGTATTTAGGCTTTGGTTAAATTGGGTGCCTGATGGTGCTGCAAGTTCTTGTCTGAGTTCATGTAGGATACAGCCTGGAATGTTACCTGGTCCCACGAAGGCTGTATTTTTTGCCTTTGAGAGGACAGTGATGACTTGCTCCCTAGAGATAAGGAGGAGAGGGGGGTAGGTGCTGGGGATGTCATGATTTACTGATGGGGGAGCGGGTGAAGTTTTCACTGATCCTGTCTGCCAGCAGGTTGGCTATATCTACGGCGTTTGTGTGATGAGTTAACAAAGTGTGGTGCATATGTCTGTTGTAATGTAACAGCATTGTAGCTACAGATCACTTTGTGTATACTATCCCTAAAACTTTGCAGCATGAACTAAAAGGTTTTTTAGAATAGGTGGCAATGACAGGATGATACTTAGACTGAAAGTGCCTAGGGGCCCCCCACTTGACATTTGCTGGTGCCCCCCAAAATGCTAACACCAGCCCTGCAAAGAAACTTATAATAAAATTGCCAGATTTGCAACAAACCAACCTTGTAAGTCACCGCATTGCATTGCTTTAAAAAATTGCAATGGCCTGAATTCCCCAATCATCTTCTCATCTCACAGCTAAATATTGCACACTCCACCCTATATAAAGCTACTGCATGCCCCTCCCTCTCTTCCCTTGTTTCCTTCTACACCCCTACTAGATCTCTCAGAAGCTGTGACCAACAAATTCTTGGCATACATAAACCCAACAAAAATATCACTAAGCTACTTTACAATTACAGTGTGTCTTTAGCCTGGAACAAACTTCCTAACTCTATTAGAAACATCCCAAATACAAAACAATTCAAAAAGCAACTAAAACTCTTTCTCTTAAACTCATGGATCTGTCTTGCCAGGACCCTACATGAACCCTCCAATCTCTCTGACCTTTTTTCTCTCTTCCTTTAACTCGCTGCTCTTCCTCTCTAATAACTTTATAGCTACTTTTCTTTGACTCTGCCTTTCTCACAATTTTAAGTAGCTATACTCTATGTACCCACTACAACTAAAAACAATGTAATTATGTATGTAGTTCATCTATTTTTGTAGTTATTGATACTCTTATAGTACATTGACTCCAATCTGCCTTTATATTGCACATTCCAGGCCCCATCTGTAAATACATATTGTGCATATTTGATATTGCCAGATTTCTGTTAAATTGATCTCTTTCTTTTTGTCTATTGTAACTGTATTTTTGATAATTTTTTTTGCATAATCCATGTTTTACTTTTTATTTTTACTATTTTTGTATAACTTACGTTCCATTTTCATAGTTTTATTAATTTTAGTACATAATTTTCTGGAGCAAATGTCAAGTAAATGCATACATACATACATATATACATACATACTTACATACATACATACATGCTTACATACATACATACATACATACTTACATACATACATACATACATACATACATACATACATACATACATACATACATACATACATACTTACACACTTACATACATACATACATACATACTTACATACATACATACATACATACATGCATACATACTTACATACATACATACATACATAAATAAATAAATAAATACATGTGTAGTCTACTTGAGAGACAATATATTTACGAACTTGGGAATGAAAGAGAGGATGGCTCAAACAGAGTCCCAATCCTTATGGAAAATAAGAAAAGGAGGGATAGCTATAAGGGCTTGAAGTTCAGAATTGCTTCTTGCAGATGTCAGCGCTACTGGTAAAATAGTTTTCCAAGTACAAAACTTTAGAGATATGGAAGCTGCTTGTTCAAAAGGTGGCAAAGTGAGTTTTTCAGAAATGAAGTTGAGATCCCAGGGGGTGGTCCTAGGTGGATTCAAGTGAAGGATGCCCTTTAGAAATTAATTGACTTTGGCTAAGGGAACAAGGGTATTTAAGTGGCATGTAAGCTGAATTGACAGAAAAGTGGATTTTATAAAAGAATATGTGCGTCCAGTTTTGAGGAGCTCAAACAAATAGGGAAAAATTGTAGGGGCCTCTACCTGAAGGGGGTTTCCATTCTTTTTATGACACCAGATAGAAAACCTTAACATATGGAAATGTAATACTTTCTAATGGTATGTCTTCTTGCCTCCCGGATCACTTGACGCACATTTTTGAAAATTGTTGTCTGAAAGGAAGTAAAATTTAGACTCTGCAAGCAGTGGTCTACAGGCATTATGGCTTCATTTTCTCCCATCTAAAAAACATTTGAAAGAAGCTGTAAGCAAAGTATGCTAACTATTCTAATCTGCTAGTTTATACAAAATAAAGTATTTTCTGTGAGCACGTTATCTTGGAATGCCAGCCATCCCTGCATTCCTTAGGCCTGCCCAAATAGAACCTTGTTCTCTTAACGTCTTATTCCTGCCCCCCGTGCTGTTACTATAATCTGGGCTTTCTCACTCCTAGAAAATTAGCATTTATAGTTACCAAGTTGCCCTGCTATAACTCGCTAATAAAACGGCAACTGACTGACTGTTTTTTGTCACATACTATCATGGCATCTGAGACCTGAGTGTGTAGCCCTGCTATGTTCACCCTTGCAATGCTCGGGCTCACTTCGCTCACATCCCAACCGCATCCCCACCCATCCCCCATATCATTTAATTTATAGCTATCCACCACCTAACCCCATCTCCCTAATCCCACCTCTTCTTCCTTTCACTATACACCTCCATCACAAACAATACTTCTCTCATTTTTTCATCAGACCTACACTCTTTTTACCTAAACACATCATCTTCCTTCCTCCCAGCTATCACGTCACTCCCTCCCACCTGCCTGTATCCCATCATGCCCATCAAACTGCAAACCTTTCTCTTACTGCCATTCTTACTATTTATCTACACTCTCACTTCTTATCACTCACATCTAGCACCACCTTATTTTCACCCAGCTTACATGAACATAATTTCTTCCATAAAACCCCAACACTTCCCCATATGCTCATCCATCTTTCCTCTTAACACTCCCCTTCCAAAAATCAAATTACCTCCCTTCCTATCTACAACCCCAAATGAAAAATTCAAGCATCTCCTCATCAAACTATTCCCCCTACATAGGTCCCTACTTCTGGCAGGTGACATTCATCCTAACCCTGGTCCCTGTATAAAAACAGCAATCACAAATATAGCCCCTCAAACCCTTCTAACTACACTTCTTTAAAGAAAAAGATATCCCTCTACTCTCTGAATCTTAGAAGTGTCCTTAATAAGGTTAGTGACTTCCATGCCTGGATAGCACAGTACACCCCTGACATAATCAGCCTAACAGAAACATGGTTGAAACCACATAACCAAGATAAAGACATCCTCCCATCTGGTTACAATATCCTTAGACTTGATAGATAAAACAAAAAGGGTGGTGGAGTGGTCATAGTCTATTCTGACCATCTCACTCCCCTAAGCCCAGTTAAACCTAATCCCTCCTTCGCACCAACTTTAAACTCATCAACTTTACTACCATTATTGTTGCAGCTATCTATATTCCACCTGGAAACAACATCAGCATCCTAGAAAACATTCTCTCCCACCTCTCTCAGACCATCCACAATACACCATTCTCCTTGGGGACGTAAATATTGACTGGCTTTCTCTTCAAGCACCCAACTCAACTTCTTTCATTAACCTTTATGGCTTTGAGCAACTCATCTCTTCACCCACTCATACCAGCAAATCCCAACTCCCTAGCACTCTCCCAGACTGGATCATAGTCTCTCACCCCCCTAAAATAAAATTCTTCTGAGACCCTACCAAATACCCTCAGTGATCACTCCCCCATAAGAGTCATCAGACATACTCCTCACCTCACCAGGCCCCACAAGTACATAACCTCCTGCAAACTTTTCACCTTTTGCCCATAGACCTTCAAAGACCATCTCTCTAAGATTAACTGGTCATATCTAATCACCCTCTCCTTGACGGAGCTGTCCACTCATTTAACTCTACCTTCCTAAACATCCTAAACTCTCTTGCTCCTCTTGTACAGTCAGAATAAACTCTAATATAACTCCCTGGCTAACTAACCCTACTCACACCCTAATGAAAAACAGAGACAGGATCTGGAAACTATGGGCAAAAACTAAAATCCCTACTCACTTACAAAATTATAAAGAGATCAGAAACCTAGTCAAAAAACATAACTGTAGAGACAAAAAGTATTTTTACACCAACCCCCACCCAAAGGTCTGACCCAAAAAATTTCTGGAACTCTATCAATCTCATTTTGCAGCCTGGAAACCCTTTCCCTCCAAACCCCTGCTCAAACAATACAGCAGGTGAAACTGTGGCCATCTTCAACACCCACTTTATCGAATCTATAACTAAGATGATTAACTCATTCCCTCCTACAAATAATGCAAACAACCTCTCTAATTCTACTTCTCCACCAATCCCATCAAACTCTTTCACTCTCACAACAGTTTCTAAAAACTACATAAAATCCTTATTCTCAAAACTTAAACCATGCTGTCCTTCTGTAGACAATCTACCCTCTTATTTCCTACATATTGCTGCTGAACCCCTAGCTCTCCTGGTGTCTATCTTAATCAATCGCTCCATCTCAGAGTGCTATGTCACCTCTCTATGGAAATAATTTTACACCCTGCCTATACATAAAGGTGGTAACTCCACTGACATTTCTAATTTCAGACCAATCGCAATCATGACCCCTCTCTCAAAAATTTTGGAAAAATGTATCCATAAACAAGTTATGCAATACTTACTTCAGAAAAACCTACTTACACCCACACAACATGGTTTTCACCACTACTGCACTGATATCTTTCTTAAACACCATATCTCTTGCTCAAGATGACAATAAACTAGTCTCCTGTCTATTTCTGGACCTCTCCAAGGCCTTTGACACAGTCTCCCACCCTCTTCTTCTGGCCAAACTGGCTAACCTTAATTTCTTATCTTCCACTATTTCCTGGTTTCCTGCTATCTCTCTGACCACCTTCAATCTGTGAAATGGCTCTTTGCTTTATCTCCTCCCCTCCCAGTAATGATGGGAGTCCTCCAAGGATCTAACCTTGGTCCACTACTCTTTAATATTTTCACTAATTACTACATACCTCCTGTCCACAGTCATCACTTATTCAATATGCTGATGACTCTACAGTCATCACCATCTCTGACACCCCCACTGACCTCTACTCTCAAACCCAAGCATCCTTTTCCTCCTTTGAATCCTGGCTCTGTAACAACAAACTAATCCTCAACCCTAAGAAAACTAAACTGTTACTCATTCTCCCCAAAAATCTCTCAAATCTTCAATCTACTTTTACTGTACTCTCCAGCAATAACACTACTATCACTGTTGAACCAAGTACAAAACTGCTAGGTGTCACAATCGATGACCAGCTTAAGTTTGATCTACATGTGTCTAATTGTATTAAAAAGACACACCAAAAACTGGGACTCCTATACCGAAATAAAAAGTATTTAACTTCCAAGGCAAAATCAACCCTATCACATGCATACCTCCTTCCTAGTCTATTGTATAGCTGTCAAATCTTTACCAATCTGAACTCCTCACTCTTAACCAAACTCAAATCTACCTACAATAAAGTGGCTAGATTTGCTGCAAACCTTACTTACCAGTCTCACCACTGTCTTTCTCTTAAACAACTAGACAGGCTGGAATTACCCTACCAGCTCCTCCTATCTAAACTACAGATTATTCACTCACTCCTTTACCAGCTCTCTTTCTGTCCTACCCTAACTCTTATTATCTCTAAATATTCCTCCACTAGACCTCTGTGTAGCTCTGACCAAGATCTGTTACAAATATATAAACCCAAGACCAAAACTGGTTGCATCCTCTACAGTTACAACCCTGTCATATCTTGGAACATACTTCCCTTAGAAATTAGATCCCTTAAACACCCTTATCAATTCTAAACAGCCTCTAGAGAATATCTGAAAACTAGCTGGTCTTGCCACTGCACTCATCCTCCATAAGCTACGTTCCATAACATAGTCCATTTTTAGCTCCTTCCCCTCTCTCCTATACTCTCCTCCTGTATAACTTCTCACCTTCCCTCTTTTCTTGCCTAACCTTACTAACCCTTTCTCTAACAACCTACCTTCCAGTATTAGCCTTTCTACTTACTTTTACTTTAGCTCTCAAACTCTTCACTTCTGTCCCTATACTCTCTCCTCATTGAAACCGTATTAGCCTGAATATCTTATACATTTTGTATGCATAAATATTCTGCTACCTATGTATACATGTCCTCATTATCAACTAATATTGTAAAATCTTTACTCATTTTTGTATGTAGCTGGTGAATGCTAGTTTTTTACTTGTATCTAATTCCTATTTTCTGATTTACCATTAAATTGTATTTTATCGTGGAGCTTTTCTCCCCAGGTCTCCGCTGAAAATCAGCCACTAGGCTTAGTTGGACTAACCCGGTCAACAAATGTAAAATAAATAATAAATAAATCAACAGTGTCAGGATCAGAGTCAGTAAGTTGGGATGAAACAGAGTACCCTTTTTCTGTGTGAGTAAGTCCACTTTGTAGGTTAAGTTGTAGTGATGGTCCATGGCTAGATAAAGAACCTGGAGAAAACACTGCTATCTGGACCAGAACAGACTCACCAGCAAGATTTTTGGTCTGTCCAACTGGTTCTTCAGTAGCAACTTTAGTATTAGAGGTAGAAGGAGTAGGCATTGAGGTAGTTCCTCTCCTATCAGAAAAAAAAATCATGGCATTTGTCCTCTGAGCTTGGGTACATGTAGTCCTGGAGCATATAAACTTCTGCCATCTGTTCTAAGTGGAGGCAAACAAATTTATTTTAGGAATAACCTATCTGTGGACTATGCCCAGGAAGACCTCCCCATTTGGTAACCATTCATGAGGGTCTTGCAAGGACCTCCTTAGACAATCTGAAAGTATAGTCTTCTGATGGAATGTATGCAACCTGTAAGGACAGATTTGCCTTTATAGCCTGATTCCATGCCAGAAAAGCTAGGCTGGACAGCTGGTAGGACATGGTCTCTCCTGTTTATTGATATACCACATTACTGTGAAAATTCTGAGAGGGCCTGGCTTCCATATGTGAGAAAACATCTGAAGGGTTTGGAGAATGGAGATAGAAGGAAAGAAAGTGGAACAGGTAAACAGCTTTCAGTATCAGGGAGGGGTGGTTGAGGAGAAGGGTAGTCTGAATGAAGAGGTCAAAGCCAGAATCAGAGGGGCTGCAGCCAACTGGCAGAGAGTATCAGGTGTAGTCAATGACAGAAGAATGCCAAAGAAGCTGAAAAGTAAGGTGTACAAGACAGTGGTGCGACCAGTACTACTGTATGGTACAGAAACCTGGGCATTAAAGGCAGAACAGTTGAAGAAGCTAGAGGTGATGGAAATGAAGTGCCTGAGAAAGGTGGTAGGATGCACACTGTGGGACAGATGAAGAAGTGAGAACATAAGAGCAGAAGCCAAAGTAGCTCCAATTGCAGAAAAGATTAAAGAGAACAGATAACAGTGGTTTGAGCACATGTGTAGAAAAGTAGAAGACAATCTGGTGAGGAAGATTTGGGACAGACAGGAAGAAGGTAAGAGGAAGTGAAGACATCCAGCAAAGAGGCGGATGGATTGTGTGAAAGAAGATCTGTAACAGTCAGGTATGAGTGCTGAAGAAGGCAGAAGCTAAATCTGATTTCACATGTGTGCAGTTCCTGGATGGAAATGGGTGGGCAGAAGTGAACGCCTGAATTTCGTTCGATCTGGGATTACAACTACTGTAACTTATTTTTCAGAAATGTCAAGACAGGGGTCTGGAAGTCTAGTGGATGGCAGTGCAGAGACCAAAGAGATTTCAGATACCACTGAATCATTCTCATGTGTAGCTTCACAAATGGTACTACCGGAATGATTACTGCTATGTATCCCAGGGTTCTTAGAATCTCCCTTGCAGGAGTTTGAAGGGGGAAAAGGGACTGGAAGAAGGTGATGGTGGAATAAACTTTCTCATGAGGACTGAGTCATTAGTTGGGTATCAAGTCTGTAACCTAGGAAAACCAGATCCTGGAAGGAGTTTACTGAAGATTTTTGGAGACTGAAGGTGAATCTCTGTCTCTCCAGAAGTGAGATTCTGAAACTGTAATGATGCCAATGTAGGGTGTTCTGAGAGGTAGCTTAGATAAGAAGATCATCTAGGAATGGAAACATTTTTTTCTGTAATCTGCAAAAGGCAATGGCTGAGGTGAGACACTTTGTGAGGACCCTGGGAGCAATAGATAAACCAAAAGGTAAAGTAGATAACTGAATGTGCAATGAAAATACAGAGAACCAGATGAATGTGCAGGTAAGAATCCTAGTCTAGGGAAGCTAGAAAGAATTGAGAATTGATAAAAGGAAGTAGAGTTTGCAGTGACAGCACCTAGAAAGATGGTTCCTCCTGAAAAGTGTTGAGGTAAGATGTCGTCTCCTAGTACCCTCTTTTATGAGGATCAGAAACAGTCTTGAATAAAAGTCTCTTCATAGATGCTGGTGTGGCACTGGTTCTATATTGCCCTGTTCCTACAGACCCCGTAAGAGAGAAGGAAGTGGGTGCATGTTTGCATGTTATTGGAAGTTGGAGGAAGAACACTCCCTCCATAATGGACCTTCCCTCCAAAGCATCTTGTAATCTTGTTGAATGATGGATAATACCCATTTGTTTGTTGTGAGGAATCCCAGGCTAGACGGGACAACTTTAACATTTTTAACAAGGGAATTCTTAGACCAAGGAGGGAGGTGAAGGGAAAGTAGTCAGGCTGACTTCTCTGGAAATTGAGTTTTTTCAGACTTGGAGTCTCTGGTGGGTTTGTGTGTGTTACCCATACATAGAAATTGCTTGCTGCTTAGTATCAGAAGCCTCTGTGTTAGCTATAGTCTTATTAACGTCCTGTATTTGGACTGGCAGCAAGATATTCTGAGTATCTTATGCTCCTACATCCACTTACGTATCCCTGCGCCCATGGGCTTGGGTCATATGCCAGACATACAAACCTATGAAGCTTTTTGGCCTTGGTATACAGGACATTCTTATTTTCAAGGGCTATGTTATAACTACCTGGAAACATATGACCTAACAATTATAACATGTTCATTCTTTATATAAGTTTAAAGGTTGAGCTAGACATTCATTAACTTATGGCTTAAAGTATCAGGACACAGGCTCCTTTATAGTATAGCATTGGCTTAGAGCCTGTAATAGCATTACAGTGCAATACTGCACTTCTTGTAAGACATTAAATGTAATAAGATAAATGCAATTAGTGGAAGGCACACTTTGTCTGCACATTGTTCATTAATGAACTCTTGCTTCGTTGACTTCGATGATTTAGTTGTTTCTCCCAGAGCAGGCAAACATGACTTTTTGAGAGTGAGATTTTTTCTCAAGAAAGTTATAAAAGTATAATGTTATCTACTTATTTAAGTGCCTGAATCTTTTTAATGTAACATGAATGCTTTTCTTTCATATGGCGCTCAACAGTATGAGGTAAAAATAACCATGTATAAGTGTCTGCTGTAGTAATTGTTTTATTCTTAAGCTGTCCTGTATGATTTCGAAGTTACTCTAAAATTTTGAAATACGCTTGCAAAATTATTGTTTGAAAAGTCTTTCTTTTAAAAAGTGTGACCCTGCCATCAGTTGACATGATACAGCTATCATGAAGCACAGAATGTTTAGTTTATAAAATCTGAAGGAAACTAATCTTTTAATATGTCAAAAGGTAGTACTTTGTTTTGAATCTTTGCTTAAAATTGCCCACATTCCTTAAGAAGTTGACCGATTCTTTTGATTATGTCATGA
Organism: Protopterus annectens; assembly: GCF_019279795.1. Lineage (NCBI taxonomy): Eukaryota > Metazoa > Chordata > Ceratodontiformes > Protopteridae > Protopterus > Protopterus annectens. Next base: position 1,807,357,995 of record NC_056728.1, read on the forward strand.
ATGCAGGAGTAAATTACATTCTCTTCCTCATTTGCCATTTACCCAGAAAAGCATAAGGATGTTCCCACTAAAATTAATGGATTTCTTTCTTGTTGTTGTACTGAGTCAGCTGAAGTGTTTTGTTTTGTTTTATTTTGAGTTATTTCAGTATCTGGGTCATAGATAAGTGTGTTTCTGTAAAAAATATTTTATCTGTATTATGAAGAGGTTCAGGTTTGTTTGTGTTTTTATTTTTGAATTCTAACAAAAGGATTTACTCTAGAACTAATCTTCCATCTTAATATAATAAATCTGACATTATGATAGGACCAGTCACTTGTCTGACCCCCATAATGATTATTAAATCTTGAAGCTTCCTGTAGAAAGATCACTCTATTTTGAGTCGGTTAGGTAAGACAATATAAGGCTGAATGATGAGTAGCAAATGCTTTGTCTTCTGTTCCTCAGCAGCTACTTCTGCATTCTTTATGGCTCAAGATAGAAATAGAATTTAAGTTCTTCAATGATCTAGTTACACAAGTATAATAGACTAGATTTCAAAAGCATAAAGTGGGGTTGTGAGAGTACTTCCCATTACCACCCCTCCCAAAAAAGACATATACCGTGGGGAGGTGTACTCGATTATCTACCTGACTCTATATCAATACTGCAAATGAACAGAATACCCACTGTTCCAGGATGATGCATAAAAGTCTGAAATATTGTGTGAACGTGAATCTCATTAAATATTTCTGGCATAAGAAGAAAGCTGTTGAGCCTGCCAAGCAGCAGCTGAGGACCTCTGAAATCAGACTTCCACTCATCTTAGCTTTAATACTGGATGTATGACAGATAAAAGTTTGCTATATATGCAGTAATAGGGCTGAAAATACAGTGTTGGCATGGTAAGAGCCTGTGTTGTGACAGCTTGTTGTCATGGTAGGAGCCTGTGCTGTGACAGCCTGTTGCCATGGTAAGAGCCTATGCTGTGACAGCCTGTTGCCATGGTAAGAGCCTGTGCTGTGACATCCTCTGCTACTGCTCAGTCCATGTTTTGTTAGAAAGCAGATTTTAGTTGTCTGCAAGTAGGAGGGTTACAGATAGTAATAACCCATTGCTGTGTATATGTCCCCCTGGGCTGAACTAACACATTAGTAGTTGCAGAGAAGTGCCATCTATATGTTGGGATTATTACTGCAGGCATATCGGGTCTCTCCCATGTAATGCCTGCAGTACAACTGCTGGCATACAGATGGAGTTACAACTATATGACAAAGACACATTTGGCACAATAGACAACAGTGTTACTTAAAGTTTAGTTTTCACTGGCATTAACTTCATCATAATATTTCTAAGTCCTGTAGTGTAGCAAGGAGGGAGTCTCTTCGGGAATCTGGCATAGACCTATATAATTCCTCAAGTTTCCTACAAGACTAGAGGAATTAAATAGGTTGTTTCGGAATCAGTTGTCAGGCTACTGCTTGGAATAACGTACTACCCGTTTGGAATCTAGCCCATGTAAGTTTCAAGAAGGTCCAAAATGTAAGAGCCTATATCATTTCTGAAGGGAAAAACATACAACAAAGAACTCAGAGCATCTGTCAGTCGTCCTTACTTAAGGAAACCCTTGATTTGAAGCAGTGATTCACTATTCCCCAAATCTGGAATACTTGAGAAATATATTTTGGATATTTCAGTAATATCAACTTTCTGTTTACTAATATCTGTTCTTTTTCCAGAATAGCTCACATTGCTACAGCTACACATTGCAGATGACACTAAAAATGCTCTTATATCACACAGATGCAGTGAGGCAGTATACAGAAAGGACTGGAGCAGGCACCTTGTAGTAATGGTGTATAAAATCTATTTTCCGTACGAGTTTGTAATGTAGAAAAGTCATATTTCTGTGTTACAGCTGACTGTATTCCTAATCATTTAAATCTACAGGTTAGACAGCTGCAAAATGACTTTCTACTGATGGCATTTTCAACAGGACTATCAAAACTCAAAAAATGCTTTATGGAAAATGGGCCAGCTATCACCAGCATCAGTGTACAGCAGCACCTGCAGTGATGGTGCTATTGATAGTGGTAATAGTAACATTTTATTAATTTGTATAACCAGAACAACAAATAGCAACAATAGCAAACATCATCAAATTTATATACTCATATAAAAACTCTAGTGATAAATTTGTACATTTAATCATAATAGGACTAAAGTGTTATGAAAGAATAACAATACATTATTTGACAGCAGGGAAACATACCAAGTGCTAATTATATGAAACTGAACATCAGAGCACATTAGTTACATTAGTTACTGTAAGAAAAGTAAGGGACAAGGAGATATTTATTTATTATTTATTTTACATTTGTTGATCGGGTTAGTCTGAATGAGGTAAGCAGCCCTTTTTCAACAGAGGCCCGGGGAGAAAAGCTGCACAGTTTTACACTTTTAGTGTTAACTGTGTCAGCGGGTTACAATGCATACATACAAAATAATAACAAAGGAAAAAAACATAATAAGCATACATAAGAGAAGTTGTTGGATACAAACATTTTCAATAAGCAGTGTAGAGAGTTCATAGTGTATGTAGTTATTTCACGAGATGTGTGACATTAGAAATGGAGCTCAGAGCTGGAGAAGAAGAGTGATACATTGAAGAGGTTTATGAGCTAAAAAGGTTTGAAGTTTTGGTGATTACATATGAATTAATGCACTAGATCACGGAGGATGAGTGCAGAGGCAGGACCAGTGAGTTTGGAGGTACTCTCTAGTGGCAGTTTTAAACTGATTTGGATGTTTGAGGGACCTGATTCATAGTGGTAATTTGTTCCATGATATGGTAGGATTGCAGCTGTAGAGGTTGCAGCAGATTTTAGTTTTAGGTTTGTATATTTGTAGTAGGTTAAGGTCAGAGCTACATAGGGACCTAGTGGGGGAATATTGAGAGATGAGGGGAGATAGGCTAGGACAGAAGGATTTCAGGTATAGTTTAGAGTGAATTATCTGCAGTTGAGAGAGTAGAAGCTGGTGAGGTAATCCCAGCCAGTTTAGGTATCTTACTGAAAGACAGTTATACGATTCATAAGTTTGGTGAGCAGCGAATCTAGCAACCTTGTTATAGGTAGACTCTAGTTTAGTTAGTAGTGTGGAGTTAAGATTGGTAATAATTTGGCAGCTATATAGAAGGCTAGGTAGGTTATTTTTGCTTTGTTAGTTAGAAACTTTTTGTTTCGATAAAGAAGGCCAAGTTTTTGGTGTGTCTTTTTGATGCAGTTGTTTGCATGTCGATCAAACTTGAGTTGGTCATCTATTGTTCCTCCTAGTAATTTTGTACTAGGTTCACCATTAATGGGGGTGTTATTGTGGGACAGTACAGAAAATGTAGATTTAAGGTGGGTGAAGTTCTTTGGATGAAAAAGTAAGAGTTTTGTCTTTTTATATTTAAAAATTAGCTGGTTGTCACAAAGCCAGGATTCGACTGAGTTAAAAGATGCTTGAGCTGCAGAGATAAGGTCAGAGGGAGTATCTGCAATGGTGATGACGGTGGAGTCATCTGCATATTGTACAAGGGATGACTGTGGACAGGAGGTGTGGAGTAGATTAGTGAATATATTGAATAGTAATGGGCCAAGGTTAGATCCTTGGGGGACTCCCATTTTGACAGGAAGAGGAGGGGAAAGAGCTGGGAGCCATCTCACTGATTGCAGATGGTCAGTGAAATAGCTGGAAAACCAGGTAGTAGTAGAGGCAGAGAAGTTTAGGTTAGCCGGTTTGTTCAGCAGAAGATGGTGAGAGACTGTATCTAAGGCTTTTGAAAGCTCGAGGAATAGGCAGGAGACCAACTTATTATTGTCTCTGGCTATAGAAATAGTATTACTGAAGGATATAAGGGCAGTTGTAGTATTATGTTTAGGGTGACAGACATGCTGTGTAGGAGTGAGCAAGTTTTTTTGTAGAAGGTATTTCATGATTTGCTTGTGTATGCATTTTTCCAGTATTTTTGAGAATGGTGAGAGGATCGCGATGGATCTGAAGTCTGTAATGTCAGTGGAGTTACCTCTTTAGTGGATGGGTATGGTGCAGAATTCTTTCCAGATAGATAGCACCTTAGATTCTGAGATTTATTAGGATTGATAAAGGGAGGGCAAAGGATTCAGCAGCAATTTGTAGGAAATAGGGAGGCAGGTTGTCAGCAGAAGCAGAGCAGGGTTTAAGTTTAGAGAGCAAAGATTTTATATAGTTAGTGGGTACAGATGTAAGAGAGAAAGTGGTAGAGGAGTTGAGAGTAGGAGAAGATTTAGAAATATTAGCTGAGTTAGTAGTAGAGGGGAAGGAATTTATCAACTTAGATATGGATTCAATGAAATAGGAATTGATATATAAAAAAACTAGAAAAGGATACTGGATGATCAAAATCTAAAATAATATACATTTAAAATAGTGCAAAATAATGCTATGCATAAGAAAAACTAACTAAATGTATATGAAGGAAGTAGATACATGATAAAGGGGAAAATACATACTGACTGTGAGTCATTGCCTGTGGCAGATTCTTCACTTATCCAGGATGAAAGTAACTCAAAATTTAATCCACCTATTAGTATTAAGAGTGATCCAAGGATAAGTGCTAGAAAAGGTAAAAGAATCTGAATAATTAGGAAAAGCACAAATGGAGGATTTACTCCATTCTGCTATCCGTGCATGTAACCTCTCATCAGAGAGGGGTACTAAGTGTCTTTCAGGCAGAAGCAATGAAGGCCCATAAAATGGTGAAAACTGGAACTGCTACATAGAGTGGCATCTCTTCCTGGGACTGGCAAAATGAAGATAACTAACCCATAGAAGGGATTTAGAGCAGAAAAGAGACTGGCATAGAAAACACCACAGACATGAATTGGCTCTTAGCCATAACTGGTAAACTGGGGGACAATGGCAGAATTTTTTTTTTTTTTTTGCATATTTCATAGGTAACTACTAGGCTAGATGCCCTTCTAGGTTATTCTATGCCTAGTCAATTTCCCTTTTAAAAGTGAGAAGCAGACCTTGTACCTTGTGTTTGCAAGGTAAATAGTTTAACCAATATATCAACCCCAAACCTGCATATTTTTGATGATTTATTCTTTTTTGCTGATGTGCACAATGGAACATATAATACACTAGCAAAAATATTAGTAAATTAGTAAATGTTATAGTACTTGAATTCCACCCTAGGTTCCCATTGAATTCTACTATGCATAAGGCTAACTATATGAGAAACCAGTGAAGAACAGAAGAAAACAGAAGTAAAAGAAAATAAAAGAAGAGGAAGATTAAAAGACAAGAAGTGTGAGATGAAAAGAAAAGTGGAAAGTAAGAAATAGGAGTCAGAACTTAAAGACACTGGTGTAGATGGATCCAAACAAAGAGGCAAACAGTAGATTTTAAAAAAGTAAAACATAATGAGGAAGAAATATAAAAAGTATTACTTTTAGACAAGGAGTCTATCTTGCCTCTTGCATATTTTTCCTTAATTCCTTATTCCCATATTTACAACCATTCAAACAATTTTTACACACACACACACAAACACACACACACACACACACACACACACACACACACACACACACACACACACACACACACACCATACTTCTCAACATTTGCTCTTATAATGTTAGAAAGTTGCTAGAATAACAGGAATTGTATTATTAATGCATTTTTTGAAGGCTGTTAAGTCTGAAACTCAAATGTATTTAATTATTTAGTGATTTCAGTCCTCGGGGATCTGCCAGAAAACCACAAATTTTATGTGGAATAGACCAAAAATATGAGGCAAAAATCTGCACAGTATCTCACATGCACACACACACACACACACACACACACACACACACACACACACACACACACACACACTCATGGAAATCATTTCTAAATTCCCTAATTCCTGTTTTGTAGAAGATCCATAAATCTATACAATGGGAAACATACCATCTTGTCTAAGATACTCTGATTGGAATATAGATGGGACATCACAAAAAGGTCAGCTAATACATATAAGAGTTGTATCTGCTCTACTTTCTATCTGTTTGCAAATTAAAAACAAAAGCAACTATTTCACCAAACCAGTCTCTAAAAGTAATATTTTTTATATTTCTTCCTCATTATGTTTTACTTCTTTAAATCAGCTGCATGTCTCTTTGTTCTCTGTTTCGATCCATCTACACCAGGTCTCTTAGTTCTGCCTGTTATTTCTTTCTTTCCATTTTTCTTCTCATCTCGCCCTTCTTGTCTTTTAATCTTTCTATCTTCTATTTTATTTTGCTTCTATTTTCTTCTCTTCATCCTTGCTGTCTCACTTTTTAATTTCTCAAAGACTTTTGGGTTTCTAATGCCATGACAGCAATGGATCCAATTCCTAAGTCAAAGTATGATTTAAGTTCATGAAATTACTGTTGTTTCAATCTTTGATATTAGTGAAAAGTGCTTTTTTGCAGCACCCACAATGTGCCCAGAACTGACTCCTTCTGCAATTCATATGGAGTTACGTGTCTGTAATATATCTAAATATGACTGTAAATTGTTTTTTATAAGACCCATTACTCCTACTCCTACTGTAACTGTCTTGTTATCCTTCCTCCACATTGCCCTCATTTTTGTCTACAAATCCTGGTATTTTATGACTTTGTGTCTTTCTGTATGTAACATACTGTAGTCACTAGGTGTAAGAATTTCAGTGATCACTCTTTCTTTTGTCTTCTTTTCCTGAACTACTATATCTGGTTTTCACGCATCTATTTTTGGAATTGTTGGTAATGGGTGATCCCATGTGATACAGACGTCATCATTTTATATAATGCTTTGTGGCTTTGTGGTTCATGTTTCTAATGCTTCTCAGCTACTTCAGCATTATAGTGTTTGCACAGTCTCCAATGCAACAGTCTTGCCACATTATTATGCCTTTCAGTATGTATGCAGGCTTTCTGCCATTAGTGTATCATACCCAGCAACAAGATGTGCGATTGTTTCAATTGTGTTTTTCAAAACCTGAATTTGCTGGTTTCTCCAACATGGTCAATAGACTTTGTAAACCAATGTGCATGTAGTCCACTATCTTTGGCCACCAATATTACTTTTCATCTTTTGATTTCAGTTCATGACTCCTTATCCATTCCTGCATTAAATCTTGATCAAAATGACTTTTTTTCTGGAGGTTTCTGTACTTACAACTATATTTATGCATTTTCCACATTTCTTGCCTTCTCATCTGATCCGTCACCTTATAGTTTTTCTTTTGTTTTTTTTTTGACACATTAAGTTGCTGCCTGATTTTTAACTACTTCTAGTTTGATTTCCATTCTTGACTGACACGGATATGCTTTTGCTAAACTAAGCATGGAAGTCAGCTTAGATTTGTTCTCCTTTAAACTTTCTCTATGTTTGGATCTTGTGAGGTCAGCAAATATATATATACAGTCCAATGACTGCAGAGCTATACATGTAATCAAGTTCAAAGAGGCCCATATCTCTTTCAGAAGGAGGATATATAATCTTGGTATACACCGATTTTTATAAATCATTTAATACGCATGAAGCATTTTTCTTGTTTTCCAGATCAACTGATCCAGTATGTTTTGGGGCTAGTCAATCACCCCATAACTATAAGTTAGAACAAGAAGAGCAAATTTCTTTGGATTTTGTTAATATAAGTCAGAGCTGTTTTCAATATTAATTTTAGTCCTCAAAAATATTCCTTACTAAGTTTTATTTGCATTTGTTCATGTTTTATTGTCAGTCCTCCATCAGTTCTCAAATATTTATACATCCCCTCTTGCTCAAGTTTTTTTAATATCACATTCTTGTCCCAAACTGATGTTTTCCTGGTGCTGCAGTTTTCCTGCTTTAAAGGTTGCTTTTTCACATTTATCAAGAACAAATGACATTCTTATATCATTTAAGAAAGTTTTGACCATTTGCAGTTGTGCATTCAGTTCCTCATCTGATGAACTATATATTTTTAAATCATCCACAAAAAAGAAGATGAGAAGTCTTTATACTTTTTTGTTTTCTGGGAGCCAAACTGTAGCCATGACCTAATCTGTTAACTAGGCAGCTTAATGGGTAAAGGGCAAGACAAAAGATCATTTGTGACAAAGAGTCACCTTGGAATATCTCCCTTTGAATTTTTATCCCTGGGATAATAATTTGTCCTTTATCATGGTTTTGCTGCAAAGTTGTTTGCCACTGTTTCAAGGTCATTGTAATATAATCTGTCAGAGTAGGATGCATGTTATACATTTGTAAGCACTGTTTTATCCATGAATGTGGGATGCTGTCAAAAGCTTTTTTGTAGTCTAGCCATGCCATACTTCATTCTTCCACTTTTTATATTTCTCCATTATTTATTTAACAACAAATGATCATTTATTCCATATGACTGTCTTTTGTTACCCTTTTGTTCTATTGCCATGATAGAGTTTTTTCTAAATTACTATAAACTCTGTCTGCATCAATTCCAATGGTATCTATATTACCCGATCAAATGTTTAGCTTAGTGAATACCTAAATGTTGAACTGGTAATATCGAAAAATCAAAACAGTGAACGGCCGATTTAACGTAGGGAATGAATTCCCTCGGCTGCAAAAAAAAAAATTAAACCAAAGCTGTGCCCCGCACCCTCCAAATAAATATACCAACTCCGAGATCACTCTACAGTGGGGAAAGGGGCAAAATCTGCATAACAGCCAAGGGAATTCTTTCACTGAATTAAATCAGCTATTTGCGTTTTTTTATTTTCTCTATTACCAGATCAACGTTTAGGTATTCGCTAACCTAAACGTTTGGTCAGATAATAGGAACCCTTCCAATGTATAGCTTATACACTGTTGGAAGGCAAGTTATTGGTCTATAGTTTTTATGATATCTTGCAGGTTCGATCTAAGGAGGAGTATTATTTTTCCTCTTTTTCATGTAAAGATGATAATGCTTTTAACCAGAAATTAGTTACTGCATCTAGGATGGGGATGTTTCCATTTAGGAGCTTTTCTTAATTTTGTTTCAGTTTCTCTGGCCTTTACTTCATCCCATTTCATACCCAACACATTTGAACTTCTTATTCTTTCTTTTACGTTTCTATCCATTTAGCATCTTTGTCATGTTCCACAGGATCTTCATAGATATTTGTACAAAATGTATCTATTTCTTCTTTTTTTAGTAATGCTTCTGTTCCTTTTGCCTTGTTTCCCAGTTCTCTATAAAAGCTTTTTAGGTCATCAGTAAATTACTTATTTTGTACTTTTCCTTTATATTTTTCTGTGCATCTTCTAAGTATTTTTTGTTAGTGCTGATATGTTTAGTTTATTATTTGCAATAGTGTACGACAGATCCTGGTCTGTTCTGATACTGTGTGTTGCTTTTATCATGTCTATCTTTGTAAGTATTTCTGTTGATCTGTTCCCTCGTCTATGCTCTTCTAACAGTGACATTTCTTGTCTTAATTGCTTTATAGTTTTCTCTATTTGATACTTCCATGATGGCATTTGATTTCTCCCCTTCCTTTCCCTCACTATCCTGTGCTCTTGTAGTAAGACTTTACCTGTTATTAATTTAGCTGCACCACAGTAACATACCCTATTTACTTCTTTTATATCACATGAATGTCTATGAACAGTCTTGACTACTGTGATCATTTGTTTTATCAAACTTGTAACATTTTGGATCTTACTGATTTTCTGTAATCTATTTCTTTCATTGATTTTAATATGTCTATCCATCTCTATTAAATCAAACAATTCTTCTCTTAGATCATTTTGTTCTAAATTAAGGGTACCTTCTTTATTTTCTATTTCCTATAGGCATTCTACAGAAAGTTCCAGAAAATCGTCCTGTGCCATATTCTCTTCAGCATCACCCTGTGTCATCCATTGCTCTTTTATAAGGCAACTCACTGGCCTATCATGCCACAACATTGAAGGAATCAGAGTTGCCACGGTTTCCTGCTCCTTCCTTTGTTGTGTAACTCCAACTTAACTTTTATACTGGTTTCCTGCTGAAGGCTCCAAAGTGTCTTCATATGGCAACTGATCAAATAATGCATGTGTTGTTTGCTATTGTATGTATAACACTTGTTCTTCGTGTAACTCTGGGTCAATATATTTTTGTATGGAACTTTTCTCCCCTTAAAAAGGACCTGTGTCCAGTTGGAATTTCCTGGTAAACAAATGTAAATAAAAATAAATAAATAAATTCCTGCTGCACTGGTTTCTCGTTCTCCTTTGCATAAATATTGCACCGCATTAAATCTCTTTTTTCCCGTGTCCATATTTCGTCTTCAGATGTCTGCTGCTCCTCCTGTTTCTCCTTTCTTGGGGGACTCATTATTCCATCATACTGTGACATGGCCTGTGTTAGACTTTCTACACTAAATCCTTCACTTTGCAGGTATTCCGTAACTTCAGCATCTATTTGTTAACTTCTGCTTTGCTCATCTTTTGTTCTACGTCCTCTCCCGTTATCTCATTTTTTTGTATTGTGACATTTCCATATCTGGGTGCCTTTGCCTGTATTTCTTTTCAAATATCTTTGGTGCTGCTTCTTTTGGCATTAATTCATTTGGCTTTCTCCTTTGCATAAATATAACAGCAAATCACGTATCTTTTTCTTTCCCTTGTTCATATTTCTTTTTTATATCTTTCAAAAATCTCTAGATTTTGTTCTTTATATTTTTGCACTTCCTCAGTTGCTTCTTTTTCCAAATGGCCAAAGGTTCCTTGGTTTATATATTGTTTTTTCATGAATCTGTTGTATTAATGAACATAAATTTACATTTGAAACTTTTGACCGTTTTTCTTGCACAGGTATTTTTTCCCCTCTAATTTCTTTCTTAATCTTTTTATATATCTTCTGTCTGGAAATCTGGACTTTTTGCGTAATAGTAACAATACATAATTTCTTTCCTATCCTCAGTAGTCCACTGTATCATTTTTATGGCTCTTTTGTGGCCTATCAGTTTTTGTGATTTTTGTGGACTACTACTTCCTTCTACAACAGGGAAGCCATCCCAGAGTTTGACCTAACCCCACTGTAAGTATGTTTCTGTGTCCTGACGATTCTACACTTGCATTTTTCCAGTGCTGGCACCAGTGTGCCTACCAAGGCTGGGCACTTTTTTCTCCTGGGACTTGTGCACTCAACTGTCTTTTTTTTATTTTTTAACTTACTTCTGTCCATGATATATGTTATATAAAACACAGTCTATATGTCAGTGTCATCTTGGTGAGATTTTGTAAAAACATGGTCCACCTCATGAAGGTACTCATCAAGCCTTGAGGATGAATTCTATTCCAGCAATACTACTCTCCTTTGCTTGCTGATTTTATCATCTGTCCATTCGGACCCCCATATGGTTAGCCTTATGCATACTCAGACTCAACAAGAACTTAGGGTGCAATTCAAGTACTATAGCATATTTCAACTTCTTACAGTCACATATACACAGCATGCATTCTTACCCCTACCCCCAAAAGACAGCCACCTATATCCACATGTAATGTTCAATTGTGAGGAAAATGAAAACAATTTAAATAACTTTGTTTCAGTTTTCTATTTGTCCTTTCATTTTCATCCCAGTCTGACATAAGAGAAGTATTCAGAAGGTAGCTGCCATTTAGATATAAGGGTGAAAAAGCATCCTGTGTATATGTATGAAAGCAGCATAGAACACAACGCCCCGTTTGGTAAGTACCTCTCAAGACATCTGCAATAACTGGAAAGGCCATAGAAATACCTCACTAAAAGAATCATAGGCCTAAAGCAGATGCCCTATGCTGACCGTCTAAAAAAACTCCACCTATACTCTGTTGCATATCATCTACTTAGAGGCAATCTCTGCTTAACATACGAGGCCATGTCAAACCCAGAGCTGTTTGACATGCTACACTTAAAGAAATCCCAATCCCTCAGATGCACGCTCCAGGGATCTAAACCTTGTCATCACAATGAGCAAAACATGCTGGAGGGATAGGTTCATGACCAGAGACTCCCCAGACACTGGAATAGATTGCCCAAACATGTCAAGCAGAACGTCTCTTTGGCCCTCTTCAAAAGGAACCTTGATGACTGGATGGGAGAGAGGAAATTCACCTCGGGGATCACGTCAGTCACCCTGCTAGACAGGGGTCCAGGGAAGTAAATACTGTGGGAAGAAATAGCCAGGGAATTGTTAGGCTAGGCTTGTATAGGCCTTAGGGCCGATAGCCTAGTACTAACCTATGAACCTATGAACTTGAAATACATGACTGCGCCCATTGGTTCCTTTATGTTCATCCCAATATACCATTTGAAAGATACACAGAAGGTGACTATTTTTTTGGGGGGGGGGTTAGGGAGGCAGGCATTATTTTTAAGTATGGTTTATGTGTCCTTGTAATCATATGTTTTCTCAGTTTTTTGGAAACTTCTGTTTTGTCAGTTTTGAATATTAAGCCTTGGATATTGCTTATTTATTTAAAAAAAATAAGACTGAATTTCTTTCTTTAGTTATGATTTTAGTTGAAGCCATCATTGAGTCAAAAGGTTTGGAATAAATGTAGTTCTGTTCAAGCATCATGCACATTATACTCAATGTGGTGCAGTGAACTATGAAAATACATACACATGTCTCACAATAATCCCTGGGGTAGATAATCACACCCACATTTTGTTGAGTGATGTACTGGCATGCACTCCTGTGGTCAGGCATGTACCTTGACAGGGCTGTACAGTAACGTAATATAAGGCAGCAGGCTAAGAGAACATATGGTACAGTGTGATGCCTGACACTGCAGTGCTTTAGTCCACCATGCTCTATGACTTTGATACATAAAAGAGTAACTAATCATTAGATATGACAGTTTTACAGGGGTCATCTCCAAATTATGCTAATGAATGGATCCGGTGTTGTTCATATGGGTTAAGGTAGTTTGAGTTAGTAGGTTTGCAGACACAGAAAGGGACACTTTTTTGTTCTGCCTCTGGTACTGGCAGGGAAGGAGGATGGCTGGTTTGAGAAGTACAACAGCATTGCACAGTATACTGTTACTGTCCCATATGTTACACCATTGGGACCAGCCTGTACTCCCATGGTTTCTGCTTTGTAAATTGCATACAATTAGGGTGGTTTCCTTTCGTATATAAGGTCAGTATTTATAGTACTAGATCTGGTCTTGTTCCACTGCATTAGAAGTAAAAAGTATTGTGAGCTGCACAAAGCTTTATGGCTTCATTCAATATTGTACAAGCCCCACAAAATCTGTGAATGTTTCCAAGAGTTTTAATCAAATTAAGCATAAATGTTGCTGTTTCATAATGAAAATAGTGCTGATTTCAATGTTAATCCCCTGCTTCCCTGGTATGGTAGTAAACTTTTGCAGCTACAAATGTCTTGAGTCTTAAAAGCTGGCTTTGTGGCATAGAGAAAAAAAGCCCAGACTGTGACCTGGGTGAACAAGGTTGACATAACAACACTGGTACTGTTGGAATGAGCCAGGAATGGAGAGGAGTAAAGGGATGATTTCTAATCATTTCTTTTAAATGGGTGCAACACATGATGAGGAACAAAGAGGTCCATAGGTGTTTACAAACCATACGGCTAAAGCAGACCAGTTACATCATCCAGCACTGGTGGGAAAGTAACAATGTCATCTATTAGATACACCCTCATCACATATCTCAAGTGAAAATTTGTGATCACCCATCCGGTCATCCATTTTTCAAGTTTACTAGGAAAGTACTTTGTATGATAAGGAAGGACAGCCTGCTCCAAAAAGGGGGATACACCAGCTATGGGATCTGTCATACCACCTGACATTGATTGTTGATGTAGTCGGACAGGTTTAGGTGTCTAGAATGGGTGTTTGCTTTATCACTGATGCTATCTAGGTGAAGCAGTCCAAAGAGCTCTTAGTCATTCATAGCAAGAAAGGCTAAGCAAAGATCATCCCTCAGAAATCTGTATAAAACTGATTAGAGGGATAGGGTTTTCCAACTATCAGAAAGGCTAAGGGTACTGACACCTACAATCTTTTTGGTGAGGAAACACTGAGGTCTCTCAAGCAAGTTTGGGTGTTTAATGAAGTACATACTGAATTGTGCATTATATCCAATAATGGGCCTAATAAGGGATGAATAAAGTAGGGCTATAGTTTCCTAGGATTTTGATAATATCATCATCATCAATGAGGACGTCCAGAAAAGAGGTGGATGGATTGTATGAAGGAAGATCTGTGACAGTCAGGCATGAGTGTTGAAGAAGGCATGAGTGTGGCACTGAATTGAGAGAGATGGCGACAGTTAACATGATACCCTGACCCCATGTAGAAAAGAAAAATGGGAAAAAGGGGGCTGATGATGATGACTTTTGAATATATTAAGGAGGATAAGTGATGCAAGGTAGAATGATTTTTAACAATCCCAGAGACATGGTAGACAAAGAAGAATCTATCATGCACATATATACCCAAGTCCCTGATGACCGTGTCAAATTTAAGTTTAATGTTATCTATATGGTAAACAGTAGTAAGGACAGAGTTATCAAAAGAAACAAAGCTACATTTTTGGTGCTTAAGTTATATCCATAATTAATACACCAAATGTTTTTTGGTCTAGCTGTTGCTGGAGAATTTGAGTATTAGAATGGGATTTGATAATGACCCCCAGTCTGCAGTCATCAGCAAACATGGTTAGTCATAGTTCCTTGATATTGACTTTTATGTCACAGAAATATATACCAGAGATGAGGGGACCTAGGAGAGAGCCCTGTGAGACACCACTGATGAAAACGTTCTGCCTTTTTCAAACATCTCAAACTTAATACTATGATTTCTGTCAGGGAGCCAGTGATCAATCCAGTGAACTTCATATGCATTAATATTGATTTGAGAGTGTTGTCAATAATTCCACCAAATGGAAAAGTGTCATAGGAGTTGGCAAGGTCCAGACAAGTAGTGTGGCCTGTATACTACTTATCAATGGCCTCGGTAACCCTTTCAAAGAACTCTGTTAGGTTTAGCAGGCATGATCTACCTTTACAAAGCTAAAGTGGTGTGTAACCAGGACTATAAAGTGGGTTTATATCACAAGATCAAAACGGTAAAACATCGAATACAATAACATTGAACTGTTAACCTCGAAATCTGAAAACTCCGAAAGCTGAGAACATCAAAAATGGAAACTCCAAAAAGCAACGGTCGGCCATCTGCACACCCGTACCACCTGAACTAATAAAGTTAGCAAACAAACACCACACCTGGTGTAATCGTCACAACATCATCCAGCCACCAAATCATACTAAGATG
This sequence comes from Protopterus annectens, assembly GCF_019279795.1. NCBI lineage: Eukaryota > Metazoa > Chordata > Ceratodontiformes > Protopteridae > Protopterus > Protopterus annectens. The sequence continues at coordinate 1,807,373,301 of NC_056728.1, forward strand.
CAAACATGTCTGTGAAGTATTGTAAAGTGTAAAACTAAAAGTAAATGTTAAATGCAATAACAGCAAACAACGATAACCACACTATGTACATTAACCAAAATATTTACATGAAGTGATATGCTTTACCACTGTGATCGCTACTCTAAAACACAAACACTGCAAACTATTTCTAATGTGGAGGGCTTTGCCTGCCACAACCCCCCTACTTAAATATACCAACTCAGAGATCGCACCACAGTGGAGGAAATAGCGAAGCCGCAGAAATGGCCCACTGAATTCTTTCCCCGGGGAAAGAATTCGATGTTCCGTGGCTTCGCTGTTGTCAGTCTTCAAGGTTTTGGGTTCGATATTATAACATTCAAAGTTTTGAGACTTTGATGTTATGATATAGACCCCTATAAAGTTACGTATGTCATGATTACTGAAATTTTAACTAAATGAGACGGATGACCTTTCTGCATTAACATTTCAATAGAAACCAAAGCAGGATGTGACAAATCGTAGGTTTCCCTAGTAGTAAATTTACCATGTATACATCTGAATGCCTTATTGCACTTATGAAATAAACAGCTGTATTCATTTGTATATACATTTAAATTAAATGAAATATTTTCAGAATGTTATGCTCACAGTGTTGCATATTATGCAAAATAGTCTTTCTATCAAACACTGAGTATAATTTAATAGCAAAAGATATATAGAGGAGGTACAATAAATAAATAAGTGAATAAATAAAAAACATGAAAAAATTATATGTGGGTCAATTCACAAATCATTAGCAATGCTATTTAAAATATGTGTCAGATCTTGTGAGCTTCCATTGAGATAGCGTTTATTTGTGTGGAAGGCATAGCCTTTCTAATGTTTACATATTAACAAAATAGTTGTAAATTGTTAAACTGTCTGGTGATACTCAAGCAGCTTCAGTAATGATTTAGTACAATGTTCCTAACAATCCATATGAGTAGGTTTTAAATCAGCACTGTTATATTTTCAGCCAACGTTTAACATAATATGCCGTGTGTTGGGTTAAAGTCAAGTTTTCAAAGGGCAGTCAGTAAGCATTAAGTCTACATCATCTAGGAATCCACATTCTGCTTTGAAATTAAGATTTTAGTGGGTTTGTAGAAGGTTATTTATCTTTTGCAAATTACAGAAGAAAACTAAAAAAAAAATTGCTTCTCTATAAAGACGTTACTGCCTCATCCTTCAGCAGACTATTTCGTATCCTTTTACAAGTGCATTGGTTTCACTATGTAATGTGCTGCACGTGCTCAGTCTGTAATAATGGTCAACTAATTTTTCATTTTCTTTATCTCTGTGGCAGCCAGGGAGCCTGGGTGTTGCTAGTCCTTTTGCTTTAGCCACCTCAAAGTGGCACAAAGTACAGATCAATGAAAGGTTGCAGTACATTTGTGTGCTAACATTTACTTGACATTCATGCATGCATTCAGAGGGCTGTACATGTGAAAAGGCAGTGCTATTGTTTATGTGTTCAAGAAGTGCTTACCTGTGTGCAAAGCAACTGCAGTAGCAGGGGCTGTTGTCCATAAACCGCTGACATCTAAAGTAAACCAAGTTAAGATGATTAACAATGGTCTGCTCCTGCACCCATTTTTCCCCTCTGTGGCAATCAAGGAACTGACATTTTGTTACTGTATTGGGAAATGTGCAGATTAACTGGAAAATGGCAGCATCAGAGGAAAAAAAAACAAACAAATATATTTTACATTTTTAATAGAAATGAAATTCTACAAACAGCCCTGAAATAGGAAGAAAAGTAAAATAAACTATAGGTGTTTATCTTAGTGAATAGAATACACTTCTGAACGTGTGTGTGTGTGTGTGTGTGTGTGTGTGTGTGTGTGTGTGTGTGTGTGTGTGTGTGTGTGTGTGTCTGTGTATGTGTGTTCATACATGGTGCGTGCTTGTGTGGTTGTTTAGTTTTGGAAGATTCCGACTAAGCATTTATTTCTAGTATTAGAGTGAGTGGGACAGAGCCTCCACTTACTATTCACTTAGTACTTATTAGTTATAGTGTACGGTACATATTTTATTCATTGTCACTCACAGCGTTGCATTTCTGAGTCCATTTTGTAATTTTAATTATAATAGAGTCATCATATATAAAGTTATGGAGGTATAGCTCTCCACAAAGTATTACAGAAAACTGAAGTACAGCAATGTGATTATATGTTAGTTACTGAGCTACAGCTCACAGCAAACGGCGTTGCTAAAATACTTCAGCAGAGGTCTGCCGTTAGTGTTGCTTGAGCCCAGTCAGCTTTCCATTTCTTGTACCGGGTTTCATATTCTTATAGACAAAAGAAGCTGAAAATACTAGGCAGAAACCACGCCTGAATACAAGAAATCCTGCCTATACTATATGGATTAAAAGGCGACTATGGAAGTACAAGTCAAAATAAAACATGGAATTGTAAAAATGATACATTTTAAAAATTATAACATCTTTCATTTTGGCTGTTATTAATTAAAAAATACCTTGCTGCAGCTGAATATCTTTATTCATATGCAGTTTTCCAGACTTTTGCAAACTAAAGAATATGATTGTCTAATCATAATTGATTTACTATGTATTCAAGAAATGGATATCAATACATTTACCTCAAAGGTTGAGAAAAAATGAAGCATGAGATACAATTGATGCAGGTAGTTTAGGAAGACCAGATTTATTGGTTATGATAAGACAAACTAGATCATATTTCCTTGTAGAACAGACAACTTCTTCATTGCATTACTGTTACAGGATAAAAAAAAATGTGCAGGAGCATAAAATGTTTTATAGCTTGGAAAGTTATAATGCATTCATTACTGCTACACAGGTATCAGCTAGAAGGAAACTGTGCCACTCCTCAAACAAAACTTTAAAAGTTGTTAGATGTGTCTGTGGGGACACGTGGCACAACAGATGGTGTTGCACCTGAAAGTAAGAGGTTCTGTGGTTTGGCTCACAGCTAGGGTGCTTTCTGTGCAAAGTCTGCATGTTCTACCTGTTTTCATGTGGATTATTCCCACGTGTTTTGTTTTCCTTCCACATTCTAAAGACATGCCTCAGGTGTACTGGAGACACTAAATTGTAGATATAAGTGTAGGATGACACAACCTACTCCCATTTCCCACATCTGGCTTGAAAACTTCATGCATAGTCTCTTAGGTCACTCTAGAAGTCAGCTACAACTCATAAGGGAGTGAGACAGTCAGTGTGTCACAGCTTTTTTTCTTCTGCAGCTGCATGAAGTATATAGCTTTCCTATATGTTAAACATGTCCAATACTGTCCTGTAGTGTTTACCATAACAAGCTTGAATGATGCATAACAATCATATCTTTTTTATGATTTCTAATCATAATCACCATGGTCTATGTACTGTAACAGGTAGTATAAACCTGGGACATAGCCATGAGGAATGAAGCATGCAATTATTTTGTAAAACTTTGCGCAGGATAATTAAACTGAAATAAACGTTTTCCCTCTATTATGGTTAATAATGTATTCATGTGAATTTAATGTAATTCTTCCTTTAGTGCAAAGGCATTTCTTGATATTATTTGTTGGAGGAGAGGAAGGCAGAAAAACAAACACACTTAAGCACATGAAGCAAATACATAAACCTTTTGTTGGCAGATTTAATTACTGCTAAGTTACATTTCCTAGAAGTTGTTAAATAATAAATTTCAAGGTTACTGAAGGTCATTTAAATATTTAATACTTCAGTCAATCCATTTTAAAAAGTAAAAAATGGGATCTCCTGGAAATAAAATACTGCCTCTCACTTAAGCTTTCCTGGATTAAACTGTCACATTGTATATCTGCATCTGACGACATACATTCATTTTTAAGGAAGTTTGACTGAGGCTTGTTAGGAAACTTCACCCAACACTCAAGCATATTTTGCTTAAGCATTATATCAGTCATCGGCAATGCTTGAGATGTCAGTACATCAATGAAGTCTTTAAAATTTCAGGAAATAAGTACTCTTGTCTAATACACTGAAACAGATTTTCTAATGTCCTTTTCCTTTAAATCCTTCATAACCTGCCTGATTCCTTTGTTGCTGACTTCCTCTGTATTCATAATTATATCTCTATAATATATCTATGGGCCTGTGTGATACACACACAAGGATATATATATATTATATATATATATATATATATATATATATATATATATATATATATATATATATATATATATATATATATATATATATATATATATATATATATATATATATATATATATATACATCACACACACACACACACACACACACACACACACACACACACACACACACACACATACATACCTATATATTAGGTGAAATTAATTTACATTATAACACTAACAGTACACCTTAGCATAACATGGTACCGCCAGTAAAGCACTAAGCCACCATTTAAAATATACAAAAAATCATATTTAGCACGATATAATATAAAAAGTATTACTCTGTCTTAAAACACTTAGAGACTAAGATCATAACCATCTCTCTTGCAAAATTAGATTTAAGCTAAAATGTGAACATTATGTATAACTATGTATAAAGCAGGACATACTACAAAATAAAATCAAGTTCAACAAGAATTGAGTAATTAAGGTAAACTCTAATCCAAACAGAAAAAAATGGCATAAAATGACCAACAGCATCATCCCAAAACTGGAAAAAAATCTTACCCTACAACTGACTCTCCCATTAAATGATAACCACACAAAACAGCAAGGGGGGAAGCTGGAAAGAATCCATGTTGGTGTCTAAATAAAGTGCTCACCCTAAAAAACAAGCAACATGCAGATTTATCAAATTGCCTTGAATAAATCAGACAGACTAGCAACGGTATAACCAAAACTAGGACACCACTGTATTTTTCCTCTAAAACTGGGTAGTTTCTAGTCTGGCACAAATTCTTCCTCATAACCAATAACATATAATGCACATTTCTCATTTATACCAATGCCCCACACTTGCAAGGAAGGAAAATTACATTTCTGCAAAGACTAAAACTGCAACTTATATATATTTTTAGATACAAAGGCACTCCTGAAACAGAAGTTCCAAAGCACCATTTGTGTTCTGTCAGAATGAAATTATCTGTATATTAGTATTTAATTTCCCTGTTCTGTAAAATGTCTGTGTTTTTACAGAATGAATGTACATTATTAATGAGGTGATAAAAATGCCCAGCTACTCTACACACACACACACACACACACACACACACACCATATCCGATGACTTTGTTATAACAATATTTAGAAAAGGTGAAGATATTCTACTGTACTAAAGGGTGTATTCACTGTATGCTGTGACTTTTAGTGTGATCATTTATAATTAATGTGAAGTCTTTTTCTACAGCAGGCTATCTCTTCTGATCTAGTCTTCTCATAGCAGTCATAGGAGGGATTTTACTATTTGTCACTCAGGTAAAGTTTACCAGTAGCATGATTTGGAAAAGACCGCTGTATTTTTCTTTACATTTTAAATATGTACACAAGTGTAATAACCAGAAATATGTGCAGGCACATGAATGACTGGGAGCAAACCCTTTGATTCTCTAACTAGAAGAATAAGTACATATACAACCGTTATGCTTGCATATTTCAATATATTATTTATTTACATCTGCTTTGCTTTCACTCGTTCTCAACTGTTTCACTTAAGGTTCCAGTAGACAGAGGTAGAGCAGGCTTGCTGAAAAAGAAATCTGCATACTGGGTAGGATGTAATCATTTTCTGTGGCCTTGTTTTTACCAAACAGGCAAGAAAACATATCACATAAATGATCTGGTAAAGTTTGCTACTGTGATCTATCCCTAACTAATCGTGACTGCGTGTATGTTTTGACATACTTTGCCTTATTCAGTAACAATGGTACAAGTGGGTTCTGGCACTTTCTTCGCTTAAGTGCAGTTTTAAAAAATAAGCACTTATTACCACTACCAAAGATACAACACAGGGCAGTACACCAAATCATAAATTAGTCATAAATTAACAAATTCACTGACGGATGCACAGGAACAAACAGCAAGCAATTCTACTGAGCTGCTGCTAACAAGGAAAGTGAGTCAAGGCATGGGCTTATGGTAGAAAAGAATGCCAATTAAAAAGTTGTGACACGTCACAGACACAGCACCTCTAGAACATTACTTAAAAACAACAAGAAAAAAATGAAATAAGGAAAGAATTACAAGAAAAAGAAAAGAAAGCACAGTATGTAACAGCTACATCATCAGTTTGTGCCTTTAAAGGGAAGATGTAGTTCCGACTATTGTACATTTTTATAAAGTAAGATCAGATTGTACAATTGTTCCTATGATTATATTTTGAATAATAAAGAGGTTGTGTCCTAAGCGGACTTTTGGGGGATTACCAGAGAATGGAACACTAAGGGGTGTGTAAGTATAAAGTCCTGTTAAGCATAAACCGCCCATTATTTTATTTTTATACAGTTGTGGGGAAGCATTTCCTCACCACAAAAGAACAAATTAAATAAAAAGGAAAATAAAAGATGAAAGCCTATATTTGTAAGCCAAGGGATGTAACTCTTTCCCACAGTCATCTGTGATTCTAACACTAACATAAAGCAGTTTTGTGCTAGTATTTGTCAGTACCAATGTCTGCATGCAAAAAGTTCAATAGAGGATTGACATTTGTGGGCATGGATGTACAACTCAGTGTATACCAGCATATGGTAATGCTAGTATTAATGCAAACAAGAGAAGAACAGTCAGGTCAAAAAGTCATGCATTGACTTTGCACGAAGCTGCATGTGATGTAATTCGTTATAATTATGTGAAATAGATCCCTGTACATAGTGATATAGAACAGGTTTGGAACATTTAATTCTAAGCGTGAGCATTCTCAAATATAATTTGTCTTACTTCCAGCAGACCACTGTTTTTGTAGAAGCTTGTTATCAGTAATGTGCGTACAGAACTCTGCATTTGTATTTTGTATCGTCCTACAGATTAATGTAGTCAGTATTTGTTTTTACAGAAACTATACACAAAATCAATATGTTTTCTGCTGTTATCTGGAAAAGGAATGCACTGATAAATAGAGCCATTCACAAAATATGCATTTTTGTAGTCTAAGCAACATCTCAGTGTTTATTTCTAAGGGTGAACTGATAGCCATATATTGCAAATTTTTGGTGCTGTTTTCTTACTTCAGCACAGTTTGCACTCATGATAAACAAGTCATTACCTCTGCAATGAGGAACCATTATGAAACATTCTGTTAAAAATATATATCTCAAGATTCTGGAAAATCTATACATGAGAATAAATCAGTGTCATTCTCAATGCTGTTTTGCATGGACTATATACCGGTACAATTTCGTTTGCAGATGTGTGTTTATTTATGATATAAATAAAATCAAAACAAAATGAACAGACCTTGCACTGATTATCTAAATCTCAGGTATTCTCAGAAGTCATATCCTTAAATCTGACATTTAGAAGGATTAAGATAGTAAATGTCATCCAAAGTGTTTTTGCATGCATTGGTAATGTTAAAATGCATTGCCTTTTCTCATCGTCTTCAAATCATAAAAGTTGTTATGAATTACCAGCAAGAACAAGTTTTGCATGTCTAATTGACTGAATATAATAATTTTCATAGGATGTATAACTTGGTCTCATAGTAATAATTTTAATACACATCTGATCTAGTCACATTAAATATTGCATTTGCAGCCGCTTTGCCCAGGTTTCTGTGCATTAACCATCTACTGAAATTATTGATTTGATGGTTAGTTCCAAAATACATCTAATTATAATGTTCCAACTGGATTTTTTTTCTGATGCAGCATGATGAAATGCCTGTGCTTGTCAGTAATAATCCCTTCCTTTATTGAAGTCTGAGGGCATTGACAACTGCAGCATATTAGGAAAAAATGTATGTGACAACACGCATTATATTTTTACTGGTATACCCTCTTACTTGTTCCACAGCGTGACATTTTTCAAAAAGATTAGGAGAATGCAAATGTTACTACAGAACTTATTTTGTGTGCAGTGTAAAATGAAATATAAATCTGATTAGTACCTACATAAATGAAAATAATGAAAAATGTGAAGAAACTTAAGAATTTGAACAGAATTAGAAAATCTGCCATCAGTTCACATCTTACAGACAATGCATTATCATTGAACTGAATTAATGTATGCCTTTTGGATAACAAAAGGTTAAAAGCAACAAAAATATAACATGTCTACAGCACAGGCTACTTCATTCAAACAGTGGAAATGGAAATGGAAACTTTTACCAGTGTTAAACAGTTTAATTATATAACTTGATAGATGGCATACTTTATGTTCAAATTTCATTAACAACATACTTCTATTAAATCTGCTTTCCTTGTCTTGGGCTTTAAATACATGAGTGTTGTACTAGTAAATGTCTCAGTGGTGCAGCATAATTAGTTCTAAACTCTATAACCAACACACGTTTTACCCTTTAATTTTTTTTTTTCATTGCATATAAGAAACATAATATTGTGAGAGAATACAAGCATTTTATTCAAGTTGCCGGTACAAGAAGATACTATGCAAAGCCAAGTACCATTTTGTCTTACTGATTCATGATTTCTGACTGCCCATGGGAATTGTTTCCTTGGGAGAGTACATCTGACTGATATATTTTCTTTTCCAGCAATATTATTGCTTTGAACACAAGCCAATAAATCTGGAAAAAAAAGTGGAGACGCTAGTTTCTATGTTTCTGTTCAGTTTCCTGTTTCAGAACCACAACTTTAAAAAAGTGCTGCTTAGTGAAGTAAAATCTTTATTTGAAAAAACATCATCTTCATACAGTCTCTCATGCACATATGGTTGCGAGGGTATTTTTTTTCTTTAAGGCAAAGCAATACATTATGTCTAAGTCTTTGGACCAGTCAGACCCTGTGTTAGACTTTCTGCAGGACATAATTAAACAATATCACAACAGGGAGTGCTGCATCAACACATGCTTCAGTGTTGCAGGTGATTTATATGGAAGAAGGGAGAACTACACGTTAAATACATCACTGATTTTGTAAAATGAAAATGCATTTAATTAAAGGAGTATCCCATCACAGATTGTCACAGTTGTGACAGCTTGGGGGGATAATTTTGTTCCCATTTGCGAAGAACTCATCTCTGTTGCATTGTGATATAACATCACTGTACCTCTGCACTAATCAGATCACGTATTTGATTTTTTGCCAACACATAATTAAAGAGCATTACATCACAGGGTGTGCTGCATGAAAGGATGTTACCATGCCTTAGTTCACAGTGCAGAAGTAGTAATGTTCTGTCCTGTCATACACTGCACCCTGAAGATTATTATTATTATTACTGTCCTGTACAGCATGGAATACTTAGAAAAGGTTAAAATAAATATGTCAAACATATAAAAACATTCATTTTCTGTAATGTGGAAAAGCACTCATATGAAGAGAATTTCTGTTATAATATGCTATATAACAAAATATCTTTGTTGAACTCCTTTACCAATATCCATAAAATACATTCAGCAATATGCGAATCATGAGACAAAACAAAGGATCTCACAGCAAGATAGATGGTGACATGCTAATCCTATAACAGAGCACATTCTGTAATGTCTTATTCTTATTAACTCCTCATCTTGTACCGCAGAAGGACTATACAAATAGCAGTGTAACATCAAGAAAATAAACACGGTCATACAACAAGCCCACCACACACACACACACACACACACACACACACACACACACACACACACACACACACACACACACACACACACACACACACACACACACACTCACATATATGCATGCAAGAGCAACTATATGTCATTTGGACTGGATCATTATAACCTTTTAAGCAGGAAGAAAAACTCTTTAAAATTAGCCACACAATAGGGTTAGGCATCTCAGCAAATCAGCTAATCTAAATACAAAATTGCAAACCATGCCTATAGTTTTCTGCCAGAATGCTTTATTTGTGAAATATCTCATGCTTACTTTAAAGCTACATATTGCATCCTCATATTCAAAGAAAGTAACTTAACTCTTTCATCAGATAATCATATCGTTATATCTTTTGTATCATGTTTCTAAGAAAACTTGATAGAAAGACAGAGTACAAGTACATATTCTGGTGGTGTCAATAGTATAATGCATGCACTGTGATATTTAAACTGCATCCTCCTTTTTTTACAAATTCCACCATGATCATGGTGCTGTTGTAGCCTTTAATGCTTATTTTATTTATTTTCTTTATTTGACATTTGTTGACTGGGATAGTCTGACTGGGCAGCAGCCCTTTTTCAGCGGAGGCCGAAGAAAAAAGCTGCAAAAAGTACAAGTAACAAAAGTAACCACATGGCAGAGTTATAACTAAAATTAAAATATATCTGAGATGTATGTTGAAACAATATGCTAGAAAATGGTCATTAAATTGAAAACATAATATAGTGTGAAGTTTCATACAATAGTAAGCAGAGTGCAGAAAATATAGATAAGTTTGTAAACCAGAAAGTAACAAATATTTAAACAGGTGATAAGCCCATAATACTGCAGAAGATATTTATTTTCCACTAGATTTTTCTCAGGGTTTCATAGGCATTTCAAGGCTATTTTAGTCTGATGACCATGCATACCCTGCCTATAGCCATCCTTAGGTCGAGGCCAATTAGTTCTGGAGCCAAATTTGAGAGCATCCATCCAGTCCTCCAGGTTTAATCTGAATGAAAATATAGGAACATGTGTATGTAATCCGCAGGGGAAATTTATTCCAGAGAAGGAGAACGTAATGTGTGATGAAACTATCACTCCATCATGTTCTGTTTATCTACTGATGATGGTTCAGGTCTCAGGTTCTAGTGTTTGCAGAGCTCTTTGTTTTAGTGTGATGTTAGAGGTCAAGGACCATCAGATTTCTAATGGTGCAGTAAGTAACAGGAGTATATAAGACACAGAGTAGAGGGATAAAGTTTTCATTATCTCCTGCTAACTAAAGTTTTTTCTGACCATAAATATTTTTTTACCTTTTTTATTTGCAGAAAGTCCTTCTGACATTCTTAAACATTCCTCAGAAGTGCCTGTCATTCCAAAGCTTCTCATCCACTACTGTTTGTTGATTTATTTTTGTGCCTTTTCATATGATTTCAAGTGAAACAACTTGGATAACAGACAATCTTAATTTTTTTCGTTCAAAACTGAGTTACGTGAAATTCTGACAGTTAACAACTTTGCATGTTTTTCCTAGTTCTACAGCACTTGAAAGCCACACTCTTACCCATCTTGCTTTTTTATGTGTTTCTTTTGCATGTTATCAGGAGTTCACTACTAGTATAACAATGTACAGTACCAGCCTTTAAATTCAGCAGACTAAATCCTTGAACTGAAAGACCTTGAAACCTACTTCTATTGCACCCTTTGGCTTGTAAACTTCACAGATACTGGTGGCTGTCACTCTAGGAGTTAGCTGCAACTCATAAGACAAAGAGAGAGAGAGAAAAAGCAAAATTCTTGAACAAATTACCTCATGCAAATATCACTATAAATAGTTTTATTTTGCCTTGTCCTGTTTCCCCTGTAAATAAACCTGTTGCATTAATACTGCTTGTATCTTTATCCAGTATAACTCACTTCATGAATAGAACTTTTTGCATACTACAGCTGCTTGTTTCTTCTCAGTAATGACTGTCATACATACCCATAGTTTTCCCTTGCCATTCACTTGTTATGACTGACCAATGCTTTGAGCAGACTCGTATAATTTTTAGCAGATAGCCATAAAACCAGTTTCTAAAGATAATATTTTACATCCTCAGACCAAATCTTTCTCTCTCAAGGCATAAGTAGTGATTAACAGTCTCATCCATCCATCCATCCATCCATCCATCCATCCATCCATTACCCCCTTTTCCCATATTTGAGCATGGGGTCAGGATGTCACTTTAACAGTGACAATCTTCTCGAGCTAAGGTTACACTTCTGGACCAATCTTGCATCTTTGCAGTAAAAGAAATCCACAGATGTATAAGGCGCTCCCATTAACTGGAAGCTTCTGCATATAATTCTAGATGACTGCCCATTCTATCCTTTAAATTTGTTCTGGGCCTCTCTTCATAGATCCAATGCAGGTCTTTTATAGCATTTATTACAATGAATGTAGTTTGTAAAAGTGCATTGCTAGTAACACTAATGAAAACAAATGTATTACTACTAATACTGACCCTCTGTCATTGAATCTTTGTCCCTGTGATTTTAGACATTTGTAATCATCTCTATCTCTTAAGGCAACTACTGACTTTATTCTCTACTGCCATTGTTCCACAAAAAATATATATTTGCTATCAACTGACTTTTTGGGATGATAAGATAACCTTTATTACTGGTTAAAATATATTTATTTGTACTTTGATAGTCAGACAACCCTTCTGAGCATGCAAAAACTCCATTCTAGGGTGACAGACAAATTAACCATTCTTCAGGAGAAAAGTTTTAAAATTTGTTAAAGCACAACAACAGAACACAGAAATAAATCCTGAATAGTCCAGTCCATTAGAAAAAGAAAGGGATACGCTTAATGACTTTGTAGCTAACATGGTAATTAAGTAAGTACATGGATGCTAATGAGTCCCACAACATTTGGGAAGGCACAGTAAACCCATATAAGTGACACATCTGATTATCCGTGCTCTTGGAATTATGTTACCAGACAACTAAATAAGCAGCTTCATTTCATGATGTAGCTTCTTTGTAAAATGTTCAGAAATGTAATTCAACACTGCAATTATTAAATACATGCCTGCATATAAACAGCAAATGTGTCTAAGTTAAGAAATCCAGTGACACCACTCAAAGCCAGTAGAGCAGGTAAATTGTTTTAGAGACTAAGGGTCAAGCTTGTTCTTATGTCAAATGTCTTATAGAGACACATTACAAAGAAAAACGCTGAGCAATTCAGAAAACTAAAGCAGACAGTACATCAAGAATTTTTAAGTGAAAATATAACTAAATCCGTCCAGATTCCTCAATGAATACAACAGAAAGCTACATTTTTCCTAGCCTAATTTAATGTAATCTAGGTCTGTTTTTTTTTTCTTAGGGCATCAAAGATCAGTATTAGACACAACGCCCTCTGTTTTTATATATTCAAAAGTTACTTGATTTAAAAGCCAAGGCTTGCACCATTATTTGTGTAGAGAGTGTCAGTCCTTGTCATGACTATTTTTTTTTGTTGGGGAACTTAATCACTTTCTTGATAACATAAAAGTACATGGCACATTAGAGACTGAAAGTTATAAGAAACAATGATTAATACTAACATGTATGCAGTTTTTATTTCATTTCATGCCATCCACAAAGGAAAGGTATTAATCCTGGAATCAGGTATACTAGTATTAGTGCAGTGTACAAGTTCATATATTAAACTCTGCACAAGTTGCATTCTACATATATACAAAAAAAAATTCACCAGGCTCATAGCCCTCAATCAATCAGGGACACATTTCAACAGAATCAAGAACAAATCCAGAAAAAATCAGGGATACTTTTAAAATATATTAGTTCTATTAACTTGAGATATTGACAGAATCAGAATATATGAATTAATAACTAATATACATTTTCTGAAATAAAAGAATTCTATAACTCTTAATCATTGTCATTATTCATTAAGTGCAATTCATCACCTTTCCTCCAAACATCACTAGTTTTAAGAGGGATTAAGAGGGACAGAGCTAAAATCTGAGTCAAAATCAGGGACATCCCTGAACATTAGGGACAACTGAGAGGTATAACCAGGCTGAAGGTGCCAGGTCATGCCAGCAGAATCGACAAGAGTATCCAATGAGCTATTCTTGGTTAAGGAATACATTTTAATTAAATACAAATTTTCAGTAAAACGATGTTGTGATAATTATAATAACTGATACTAAGATGTAGCCGTGGCTGCATGGCACTGTATGCTATTCCTAACATTTGCCTTCGACTTTGCCGCAGTGAGGACCTTAAACCAACTGAATCATTTAACTACAAGTCATCAGTCTTGCTAACTAAAAAACACCACTGAGCTCACAAGTACAGTTGGCAAGACATCATGGCAGATGCTATGCAGAAAGAGAAGACGGGTGATAAAGACTACTTTTGTTTGAAAAGCACAGTCACTTCTTATACTGTATGTTACCCTGCACATTCCTTTGTCTTCCAGCATTTTGGTAATATCTTAAAGCAAGTTAAAAGTACACTATTTAGACAATAAGTTATTTAAGTAGATCAGAATGAGAAACATTTTCTCTCCGTTTAGGAGTATCACTGTCTTGCCTGCTTACACTATAATGTGTTCACACACATAGCACAGTGTCAGCACTAAATGTGAAGTCCTATTTTAAGAATTAAAAAAGACAGCATTTCTTCTTAACAAATTATTATTAAAATGATCTCTTTATAATTAAGTCAAGACATTCTCCTTTCATTCTGTATCTTACAGAAAACGTCATCTGGTACTGAACCATGAGAAGAATAAAATGATTCATTTATCAATTCACCCAAGACACTTTAAGGTTATTTGTTCTCTGCTGCAGATGTTAATTAATTACTGCTATGTAAAACTCACTAACTAATTAGTTGCTAAACTTTTTTCAAATATTTCAAAAACTCTCTGCCAATAAGTTGACATCTCTCATTTGACTGAATTAGTAGATGTCTGGAGATAAAGACTGTTTTCATCTATCAACCAAAAAGCAGAAAAGCGATATAATATTTTCAAAGATAACTAGACTAATGTTTTTCTTTCAGCCTTGTGTTTACTGGTATTTTCATAATGTCTCTACTTCTATAAATCCCTTATGCTGTACTACTGACTTTAGCTAAAATAAAATAAAAGTTTTGATTTTCTTTAGTGCAGTCTCCTTCTTTGCATATTCATTCTGTGTCCAATCACATTCTTATACTTATATCATACAAGGGCTCCCAGCAACCCATTCTACAACCTTGGGTTAACTGACTACAACAGCCACAGTTAGGCTGAGCAGCATATATCACAAAGAATGTGAACTTAATGAACTGTATTACAACGGCGACTCCCATACTAAAACTTTATTATATCATGCTGTGAACTCTTAATTTGGCTGTAATTTATTTTATGAAACAGCAGTTGCATGTAATGTGTGCTGTCTCACTCAGATAAGTGATGTCATTCACATCAAAGCATCATATCATCCATGCTCAGTTTGTATCTAAAGTAACTTCAATATCTCAGGCAGGAGTCACAGCTAAAAAACACTGAACTCATCTAATCAAACAAGTCAGATTCCAAAATAAACCATTGCTAACATGACAGCATGTGAAATGGCATCTGTTTGTTGATAATGTGCTAGACAGTCAATTATTAACACTGACAAAGCCATCAAAAATACAGTTTTATTGGGTGGGGAAAGCCTCCATGATCAGCTTCATCACACATTACTTAATTATCCTAACACTGAAGTCATGATCTCATGGTAAATGTAAATTGACAACTTCAAGTGAGAAGAATATTTCCCTGGTACCACATCCATGGTCTTAAATAAAGCTCAGTATAGCATATGCAAACAGTATCTTTTTCTGTGTTCACTGTTATATACTGCTATACTTCCTCGTTCATAAGTAATGATTTGTGATCATTCTGCCTTTTGGTGACCTGTCTTTCATGCTTTGTGATTAAAAGAGCCATGACTCAATGACTTAGCTTGATCCTGACCTTGATAAATTCCCATGTGTATCAGGTATGGTACACATATTGCTACAGCCCCAAACCAAACTTGAAAAATAGCAGGTTTTAGCAACATGCAGTTGATAACACAGCTTGGTTGACCAACCACATAAGCATTCAGAACTGCAGGGGGGGGGGGGGTAGCAGCATGCAAAAGATATATTAGTCTTCCCTCGCACTTATTAAATTAGGCAGGTTCCACATTCGCAAAAGATCTGGACCTGTGCTTCTTGACAAACAAGAATTAATAACGAAGAGGGAAGCACTTTCTTCTTGTGCTGCTCACTCACAGTTTGCTAAATATTTCTAGAATCATTTTTCTCATGAGACCATACTCTCCAGTTCCAATCCCAGTCATCAGGCTAAATGCAATTTTCAGACTAGATGAATAATGAATGCCCTTAATGTGGTAAAGATATAAATATCAACAATTTAAAACTTCACTATCTACAGCTAGTTCAGAATTCTGTTGCCTGACTACTTACTTATTTATTGGTTGATTATATAACTGGAATGACCGCAATGCATCCTCACTAAGAAAATCAAGGGCCTAAATCTTAAAAACTATGTGGACTACCTCAGAGCCTTGTCTCACTTAGCAGTATCATAAAGGCTACTGAGAGGCCACATCTGTCTCTTGTATACAGGCTTAAAAGGCCCTCTTCAGTCAGACGTATTACACATTTGAAAGTGCAATGATAGTGTGAACACCCACTCAAGGGATTTCAGTCTCTTCAGCAACAAAAATGCAACATATTGGAGGGATATGTATGCATCAAAGAGAATTCCACTTCTCCAGAATCATATTCCACTACACATAAAGCAAAGTTCTTCTCTTACTCTCTTCAAATGTAATTTTGATGAATGGACTGGTAGTTTCAAAAATTCACCCCTGATTTGGCATTCTTGTCCCTTATGCATAGGGGGGCAATATATAAATGTTCCAGCCTATTCTTTTTCTGCCCACCTCTGGGTTATTTAAATTCTACTATGGTAATGTAAGGCTAGATAAGATCACAACACTCAACTGACCAGATTTTTGAAGAATGTCCAGCTTTTTGCCTCTTATTTTTGGTCTGTCCCTCATAAAATTTGTGGTTTTCTAGCAAATTACTGAGGATTGAAGTCACTAACTAATGAAAGACATTTGAGTTTCAGACTGTATATCCTTCAGAACATGCATGGTAAGGTAACACAGAACTTTTCATTCTAGCAGCGTTCTGTGTTTATAAGTATAATATTTAAAATCTGTCCCAATTTTCATTCTTTCTCCCCCATTATTTAGGCATTGTCCAGGTTTCTTATGCTAAGAGGGTTTTTAGTAAGATCCTCACAAATTAGTAGCCTTGTACGTAGTAGTTAGTACCTATGAACCTATATTTTAAGTCCAGTCATGGTGTAGCTAACCCTCAATGAGTTGGACTTCACCCCCTGCCTGCAAGGCTTACTGGTTTGGTATCATTTGGCAGGGTCCCTGTAACCCCTCACCCAGGGACTTCTGATACTTCTAGAGGTGTGGATTGAGTCTTCTAGCATGCATGTATGCTATGTAGGTGTCTGATAGGGTCCCCCTTTATGAGAAGTTTAAAAAACAAGCATGAAACCAATTTTTTTACAGATAACCTTGCTTTAGTCTGGTACCATTATACTGCCATTTTTGTTGCAATATTTGTATTGAATTTATTCTGTGCTCATTTAACCTGGCTTCTCATTTTTTCATATTTACTTTTATTGTTGCATATTGTTATTGTTTTTTTAATATTTATTTGATGTTATGATATATGTGCTTACTAATAAATATGTAAATAAAATTGATCTTCAACTTAATCTCAAATCTGTATTAATTCCTGAACTTTTGCTACTTCTAGTAAATGAAAAAAATCAATTTCAGACTGCAAAACTCTTGTCATTGTGGAGACCTGAGCTGCTATGGTAGAAGCAAAAAAAATAATAATTCAAATAAAACATTTTCATCACAACTAAAATGAGCTAGGCAACAATACTACTCTGTTAGGAGAGCATGGTCTGCCTAGAGACAAACAAGCTGGTACATATTGACATAATAGGTGGTCTTTTTTTCCCTTCAGGACAGTAGTACATTACAAAAAGTATAAATTCTCAACATGGAAAGACACAAGAGCAACCAGCACAGGAAGAAACAGAATTCAAGCTGACTCTTCAATATTGAGTTTCAAAGGTTTTGGCAGAACATCAAGTCAGTATATAAACACAAAAGGTTCAGAAAGTGTAGCAGACACTGTCTGCAGTAATGGAAATGAGTCTGGCAGTGAAACGCAAACATAGTGCTGTCATTTCTATTTTGCACAATTGGTGCAGCTGTCAATTTTACCTTGCCTTTTCCTGTTACACGGACAGCGTAAGCAAGGCTCCAGGGAACCCAGCCTGCTCTGCTCATTATTAAATCTGCTGCACTAAATGACATTCAAAGTTAAGATACTGCATTCATTATTGCAGGCTTTTCAGCTCAGCTATGCATGTCTGATACTAATTACTTGGCATGTCTCCTGTATTTTTTGAATGTTTCACGAAGACTTATGGCTGGCTAAATTGTATCATTTTGCTTTACTGTAGTACTGCTCTAATTCTTTACATCTATGGATTTAAAAAGTTTGTTGTTCTGCAAAAAGTAGGAATCAGCCACTGAAGATAAGACTTATTCTTGTCAATGAATTATTTTAGCTATGCTCATTTTATAATCATTCAGAGCTGTCAGCAATACAGAAATATATTGTACATCTTTCTTTGCTAAGGAATGAATAAAACACTCAATATGTATGTAAGATTTTAAGGCAAGTTAAAGCATAGCATTCTTTATATGCAGTTTCTGACTAACAACTTTAACTGAAGAAACAGAGGCATGAACTTTAACCATCAATACAAGCACATAGTACTGGATGGCTTGAACTTAATCACTTTCCTTAGAAAGAAACATTTACTTGAGTCTCAAAAAATATTCCTCTTGCAATAAAAGAGACTCAACCCTTTTAAATAAATAGTACATTCTAATGTCAGTGGATACAATTGCATGCCTCTTTCTGCATTAAAAAAAATTACCCAAGACTGTTTTGGACTGTACCTGGCTAATAGTGCTGGCTAGAGATTAATGTTGCTATTGAGTTGTACAACCTGAAATAATTTTAAGCTTTTCTTCAACTTTTTGGAAAAGGAACCCATTGCCAGTAGGCAATATTTGAAATGAAAAGGAGATATACATTTTTACCTAAAGTAAGATGACAGATTATGTATTTTTCAATTTCAAGTTCTGTGCTACATTTGTTTCTCTGTATTTTTGGCTGCACTGCAGTAACATGCCAGACTTTTCAGTTCATATTTAACATTGTATAGGTGTAATTCTCCATAACCTCAAACTGCCCTTATAGCTGCAGGTTTCTGTGTAGCTTACTAGCCCAAAATATTACACTTCTCTCACTTTGAGTTCCTTGTAAGGGATGGCAACATATTTCATGACCTAATTGTCTGGGTGGACCCTTTTGGATGGATGCCTGGTTGTCAATCCACTTTCTGCTGTAAAAAACATCCTCTTCTATTTGCTTTTTGTTCTGAACAGTGAATGAGTTGCTTTGTATGTGAATTATGAAATAACTCTACCTATCTAGGAATTCTATAAGTTTTTCATGGCAGTTCATTGGGATGATGTGATGTATGTACATAAACCGAATCCACTCTGCCAAATGCTTGCCTTTTGGCTCCTTTATTTTTGCATTTCTACACTGCCATTCCAAAATGTTTCTCCTTGCTGCTTCAAGACCCAGTGAAGATGAAAAATACATCCTCCTCTAGTCCTATGACTATTACATTTTTATTGTAATATATCTCTTAGATGTTTATCCTAATGATGTGTATCAGAATCCTAAAAGATACCATCTCAAGCTCAATAACTAAACTTCTGGAAGCTCTCACACTGTACATACCACAGATCCACAGCTGATGTGAGCAAAGAAGAAATGCCATATCTGTCTAAGGTGCATTTCTAATGCCATATCTGTCTGAGTTGCATTTCTAGTCTGCCTCACCTATCCATATCTAGGTATTGACATTTGTTTACATTTAACTTCTATTTCATTTTTGCCTTTATCACCTTCATCTTTATAAGTTTGACAATTATATGAGATTTATGCAACTTCTGCAGCAGATTATATGTGTTTGTACAACACTCTCAGTAAAAACTAACTTCCTAATCTTCCCTTGTATGCTGCCAGTCTGTTATCTTGTGACCATGTTTCTTATCCTTGTATAGATGTTAGTCTAAAATAGAATATGCCAATACATTTTAGGATTGGTGTTGAAGTACTAATGATATTATGTTAATGCAATTGATATCCCACATTTCGTCTGGGTTATGTTACGCTCTATTGCATTCTAGATGACATCACTTTAGGGTTATGTTACGCTGTATTGCATTCTAGATGACATCACTTCAGAAATGTTAGCCACAAACATCTGATTTTACTTTGCACCATCATTTGTTTGAAAGCAAGGCTTGCTGAACAACATGCTGCTGGAAAGATGACATCATCCTGTGTGGAATCATTAGTATGCTATTATACTGTGATTCTCAGTCTTTGAACTCCAGCATCCCTCCGTCTTTTCTAACCATATCTTCCAGGTGCCCATTGGAATTCAAGGCCTTTGCCTTCTTCGTAACCAAGCATGTCTACATGTCCTACCTAAGGATAACGAGCAGAGTCCGTCACTCCATGACTGCAGACCACTGCAGGATTCCTGCTTCCCACATACACAATGTCACACTTTTGATGCTTCACACCTGCTGTGCCATGTTTTCAATCATGTTCTACACACATCTTCTTATACTCCACAGCTTAACAAAAACTAAAACTTTTCAGTCATGCTTTTCTGTTAGACTTTGTTATTGCAGACATACGAACTGAGAAACAGACGTTAACGATTTTTTATCTTTAATGTTTTCCTCTAACTAGTTTTCATATCATCTCTTTTCAGTGCTATTTGAGACAACCCTACATTTGCTAGCCTGTATATCACATATGAGACTATATAAAGGCTGTACTAAAAGAAAGGTTCTCAAGCTTGCCTTCTCCTTCCATCATAATTCACAGTCAATGGCCTCTATCACCTACCCAACAAAATATATTACATTATTTTGATAGGATATCGTTGAGAAAGAACCAAAATTACCTGACTTTGAACCTTATATTCCACAAGATGCAAGGTGTTTTGCTACTGATGGCTTAAAAACATGGGTGCGGTGTGTTAATAGTTTGTATTAGTGTATCCTTATTCAGTATCAATGTTACCAAACCAAATAAGGAAGAATATGCACTGTTGCTTCTAGTAATTTGATACAGTCCCATATTCAAAGATTTGCATTAAGGTTCACGGGGGGGAGGAGGTCTATTATTTCTGTTTTCTATTTCTTGAGAATTCAAGGATACACAATGACTAGTTGACAGCTTTGTCTACCTCTTGCTTCATCAGTTCTTTTCTTTTTTCATGATGGCTGACAGCTGTAACATGTTTTATCAGTATTAGAATAATGCAAATGATGAGGCAGAGAGTGGATGTGTGTAAACAGCATAATCACCAGCATGTTGCATCACACAGTACATATTCTTTTAACTGATACACAGGCTCAGGGTGTCATTTTTTAAACCACACACCTATAAATCCCATTCACATCTAGTCTATTTAAGTTTCCTGTATAATGTATTTATTTATTTGTATTTTCTTTACACATTGTCCTAATTAAGGTGAGGCCAATTTTTAGAGAGTATCTGGAAAAGTCAGTAAAGAATAATTACAATTAATTGATATGTATAGTAGAACATAAGGCCCACAAAACTCATTGGCAATCAGTAAACACACACACACACACACACACACACACACACACACACACACACACACACACACACACACACACACACACACACACACACACATATAAATATAAATATACATATATGTATATAAAAGTTCTAAACCACACATTTTTGTTGAGACACATAGTTATATATACAACACTGTAAGTTACTTGATGTGATTAGCTGATATATGCAAAAATGTTTAAATTCCACTACACATTTACCACTAGCTAAAACATATTTGCATTTCATTAATACAAATAGAAATATACACATATTACTGTACATACTTTAGTTTCTCAAAAGACAGGGAGCTTGTACTGGAAAAAAATCATTAAATTGGTGCATCTGCATGTTTGTAGAATAATAATATATAATAATGTGGAATGTACGGTAAAAAAACATATGATGGATATGTATGAGTGGTGGTGAATGGACATTGCTACACGTGACTGTACACTGCAAAGGACAGTAAAAAGACTGAATAAGTAGATGCAGAGTGCATGTAGTACGTGCAGCACCATGATTACACTCCAAAATAGGGCAAAACAGGCTTGTTAAACATTGTTCTGATAACAGAAAGGTGCTTAACAAGCTTTTGTTAAGTAGCCCTCACCACTGTTAAGCTCTAGCCTCATGCTAGAATATTAGCAGGAGTAAGCAGCAATCAAAGAAGAGCGCTTGGAATCAAGAAAGAAATTACAAAATGAAATAATTAGTTCAGCCATTCTTCTTTTGGTGAAATGAAGTGTTTAACTCATTTTAAAACTGGTTTCTTCTTGTCAGCATTTGGTGGCTGCTCTCTCTATGTCAATAGTAACTGTTTCTACACATTTTTTCTTTAACCGTTATAGTTCGTGGAAGCAGTATAAGTTCCTTGTACTACAAAACATTGTGATCATTCTCTCTAATCATAACCAGGATTGTTACCTTTTCAGATCTTCAAAATGGGAAAAGGAGGTGTGGCTAAATATATGATATCACAGTGGGTGTGACTAAGAGTATACTGTATTAACTGCAGGAAAGAAATTCATTAAGCTGAGGGAAATGAGGGCTATTGGATGGCTAGAAGTCATGCACTGCTAGGTAATCTGTAGTGTATTTCACTGCTTTTTCCAACTTTTTTATCCAATTATGGCCTGAACAAAAATCATGATTAAGGAAAGAAATTATTTAAAAAAGAAATAAAATATGTCCATAGCTTAGTATTCAAGCTAATAGTTTCCAATAAACTGAGTCTGAGAAGGCAAATACTTGAGGGAATACATAAGCCATAACTAGGTATGGTAAAGTGAAGAGAATAAGCCAGAGGTGCCATGTAGAGGCCCGGAATATTACCTTAAACAGAAGAAGTGTCACCTACTGGGTAAACCATAACAATACAAAGAGTCAGCAGCATACTCAAGATCAAAAAGTTAGATGACAAATATAAATCATCCCTAGGTTTGCTCTCTGACTCTCAGTGCAATCCTTAGGTGAAATGGCACCATAGGCAATGGGCTCCATGGTATCCCCCCAACACTGATCTCCTCCATGCACATCCCCTTGGTGTCTCACTGTCTCCACCCATACTGGCCTTCTCACAGCATCCATTTTACTTTTTTTTTCTCCGTCCCTTTTCTCAGAATCTGACTTACTTATCAGCTATTTCCTGCATCCTTTCAAAACAACCTAATTGGCCAAGACTACATTTTAAAACTGTGGAAGAAATAGTTGAACTAAGCCGGTGGTCTGAGAACTGATATGCCTCAGAAGACATTATATTCTGGATGATCTGTGTATTTTACAGCTTTTTAATAACATTTTGATCCATTGATGGTCTGAGAAAAAAATTATGACTAAAGAAAGAAATTCAGACTGCTTGACTTCACTTGTTCTAGCATTCATCCATCACATCTTAACTAGCCAACACTGCACTGAAAGAATTGATGAGGAAATAAACAAATTAAGACAGAACACTGGGTGCCCTCCAGAAGCCATGGGGTAGTAGGTGCTCTGAGGTGCACTTTAGAGCTTTTTATCTAATGATGCCCTGAATAGAAATCATAAATAAGGAAATAATTTCACTATTTCTTTCAATAAATAAATCAATTGCATGCAATACTTAATGTTCAAAGCTGACAGATTAGCTGTTCTCAATAAACAGAGAAGCCAAATGCTTGTCAGCATACATAAATCATACCTGGGCATAGCACCCATCTCCCTATCCCCCAATCCCTCCTCCAAAAAGGAAAGTTAGCCACTTTCTATGTAACTCTCCTGTGTTTGATTGGGATGAAAGTAAAGGCACAAATTTCCATACACTTCAAGTGTCTGACATACATGCAACATGCCTTCTCACCCCTACCTCAGCAGCATACTTCCTTGCAACTACCTCCAAAAGGTAATCCCTGCTTACGTGTCAAATGTTTTATTGTGAGGAAAGTAAAAAAACAATAATAAAAATCACAGTAATGCATTCCAGTCTGCTGCTCCTAACAGTACATTGTCCCTAGACAAGCTACAGTGACCTGGGCACACATCTGAGGATTGTGAGGAAAGTAAAAGAAAGAAAGAATGAAAGCAAAAGAAGTAATACACACACACACACCTACCCTACCTAGCACCTAACTACCACCCCCTATTGTGACCTTCCATCCAGCTGCATAGTTACATACACAGGCACACATGCAGATGCAAACACACAGACACACACACTCATGTTATCACCTTACACCACTCATATATCTACATACATTCACACATATAGAGCCATACACATACACACATGCACACATACCCCAGCACTAGCTGTCCAATAAACTCTCTGACACATACCTCTAAGATGATCAGATGCACATGAGCTTTTGGTTATGCTTATTAACATGGGTGGACAGTGTAAGTTAAGCAACTGAAAGATTCTCTGAATTGATTGATTGTCAAATACCTTACTGCAGGCAATTTCTGGGGAATAGTACATGGTTAATTAACAGAGGACACTCCCCCAGAATTCCAGTTTGGCATTTGTGGTAGATCGCAGAGACAGGCCAACATGGAGCTGCACCAAAAAGTGGTGAAGCACCATGCTAGGACTGTATCTGAATTGGAAATGGCTATCACAAAGTATTAATTAGGATCAAACCTTATGGTGACATTGTTGAGGTTGGCCTCCCTGCCCCAAACTCATCCACCAATTTAATTTCTGTGTACACTTTAGCCACCTGATTGTGATAAAATAATGGCCATGTAAGGTATTTCAGTTTTGCTCCACACAAATACTCACCATACATTAAAGTACTCCAAGTTGTCCCATAGAAATTATAATTGTTCAACAATGCCGCAATAACAGGGAAGTAGCAGTTAGTCTTTTTCAAGCCCCAGCAATTTAGCTACTTGGAGTACAACATTCAAGGAATAAAAACATTAAAATAAAAACACTGAATAAACAAATACATAAATACATAAATACATTAAGGAGCATATGGTTAAGTGTTGAAGTATTTGTCAGTTTTTGGCACAAGAATCATGGACAAATGGACAAAATCAGGAACAGATTTTAGATGTTGCACTTATAAACTTAAACAATTGCTAAAGTAACTGGTTATGCAGTCTGAAGAAATAAGGAAAATTGGTTCGAAAAACCAGCAAACCAGTCACCAAAAAAAACTAAATAAAACTATTTATTCAACTGTTTAAAGCACTTTTTGTAAGCCTGATGGCAAACTTCATCAGAAACAGTTACAAATACAATAAAACTTTCTTTTAAAAGAAACAGATGATTTACATCAACCAATTGCATCACTGACATAGAAAGAAGCAGCTTAAATTTAAAGTGACACCTACCTACGAAACCAAAAGCAAGACATCATTAATGTTTCAACATACCTAGAGAGTGTGCAATCACAATACTCAATACTTAGCAATCATAAAACCACTCATACATCCTAACAATTATCAATTTTTACTATTTTGCTATTTTTAACTACATGTAACTTCACCTATATAAACTTTTCAATTTAAGAATACTGCTGATAGAACATGTATTGTTTAACCCGGGATAGTTTTAGGCATTCAGCCTCACTTGCCAAGTTAATTCAAGTTCTTCTAATTTTAATGGTCTAGGACCACCCCTACTGTCATGTTTGGCTTGTTCAATAATAATAAACTTAAAGGCATGATCTCTATTGTTGTAAATATGCTTAGCTAAAGTGTTTTCTAGTTTACATTTATATTTATTGATAGCATATTGATGTTCGTAAATTCTGTCGCGGAGCCTACGTTCCATTTTTCCTATATAGAAAGCGGGACAGAATTTACACCTAGCGAGATAGACAACAAAACTAATATTACAATTAAATCTGCCTCTAAGTTTATAAGTTGTGCCATTGATCTTAAATATATTAGTAACTTCCACAAATCTACAGTAATTGCAGTTTTCACACTTATTCATCCCATTACATCATGACGCTGGAATGTATTGCTGTTCCAAGATGGTCTTAAGGTTCTTACCTCTTTTGAATGTATCTTTAGGGGATTCTCCTACTTTGGAATAGATGTAGGGGTTCATTTTAAATAAATCTCAGTTTTTTTGTAATATACCAATACATGAGTAACTATATGGTGTATATGTAGTAATGAAACTCAAAGTTACATTCGTAACATCTTTATTCAATGTTCCACTACTAGTATCAGAAAGTTTGTCTGTTGCATTAGATATACTAGTAGGAGTCAATGGGGTTTTAACACTTAAACGTGGTATGCACACCTTGTCATCTCTCTTGTCTTTAACCTCTTTTATAAGAGCATCCAAGAGTGGTTCAGGATACCCCCGATGTAAAAACATGCTTTTTATAACTGAGAATTCCTCAAAGAAGTCTTCATCTAAGCTGGTCGTTTTAGAGGCCCTAACTAACTGACCTTTGATGACAGACCTCTTTTGATGAAAAGGGTGACTGCTAGAGAAATGCAGAAATGTCTTGGAATACGTGTTTTTCCTGTATATCTTTGCTACGAAACAATTGAAAGCATAGTTTTTCACTAGACATATGTCCAAGTACGCTGTAATATCAGTAGTGAATGTGGAAGTGAATTGTAAAAAATGTGTAGTTCTATTAAAATATTCCAGCACATGCGTACTATCCCGCTCATCCCCATTAATAAGGATGAAGATGTTGTCAAGGTATCTTGTATAAAAAACAAAGGAATCACAGAATGAGTTTTTCTTAAACACGTATTCAGATTACCAGTAAGCCATAACAAGGTTTGCGACACTAGCTCCGCAAGGTGACCCCATTGCTACGCCTACTTTTTGTAAATAGAATTGGTCCTGGAACATAAAAAAGTTGTTTGAAAGTACTAAATCAGTAAGTTCCATAACCAAACTAATTTCAGCAGCTGTAGCATTATGTTTTTTTAACATGAGAGTTACCCATTCCGTAGCTATCTCATGGGGGATACAAGTATATAAATCTTTCACGTCAATAGTTAAGTAATTGAAGTTCACATTAAATTCTAAGGCCTCGATTTTCTTCAAAAATGTCCAAGAATCCTTACAGATTTGATTCTCATGACACAGATATTTTTGTAAAATGGCATCCACTACTTTAGCACAAGAGTAAGTTGGTGAGCCTCTACTATCGAGCAATGGTCTCGGAGGTGGATTTTCAATACTCTTGTGAATCCTGGGGATGCCAAAAATACACGGGTATCTAGGATACAGTGTTGACAGGTAGTTATAAATCTTCTGGTCAATTATACTTTCTATGAACAGGTCTTCCAAACAGTTTTTAATTAATCTATAAGCCTTATTCACCTCAGATCGTGAACTTAAACTGTATGCACTAGTATTCAACAATACATTCATACGTTGCTGATAGTCTAAATTGTTGAATTCAACTAAACCACCACCTTTATCTGGTTTACAAAAATGCAATCCCTGTGTCTTAATAAACTGTAAGAAATCACATTCTGCACTATTCATATTATAGAAAGGTCTATACTTGGACCCTACTTTAGCAGCATGCCTAATATCAAGCTCACACAGTTGCTCAAACATTTCCAAAACTGGGTGTAATGGGGGGTTAAACGTACTAGGAATATAGAATTTATCAGGGTTACAGGTTTTCAGTGTCACCCATGATTAAATTAAAATTCAACTTCCTAGTATAAATTTTAATATCAACAATAGTATTAACAATATTCAATGATTGAGATGGTACAAAGGTAAGTCCTTTAGAGAGGAAGTCAACAATAGCTGGACAAAACTCTGTGGAGGAAAAATTATAAAGTTTGAAATCGCC
The DNA here is from genome assembly GCF_019279795.1 of Protopterus annectens. Classification (NCBI taxonomy): domain Eukaryota; kingdom Metazoa; phylum Chordata; order Ceratodontiformes; family Protopteridae; genus Protopterus; species Protopterus annectens. Next base: position 1,807,401,223 of record NC_056728.1, read on the forward strand.
TGTTTTGTTCATAATAATCTCCGGGTATTGTTGACCTCTGCAACAGTCAGGAATCACGGAGCAATCACTATTACGTTCTTGATTATCATGCAGAACATTCACTAAAGACCTACCAAAATGGTCATTGTTAGACATAGGTAGAACGTTCAGTGAATCAGGCTGATGACAAATAATTAAGTCTTGTTCTTGTTGAATTTCTGCTTGCCCCTGTTTTGAATCGGTTGATAATTCTTCTGTTTGGACCTTGCTCCTGGATGAGGGCCTTGCCGAAAATTCTGTTGTTGGTTAATAGGAACATTGTTATTTTGACCATGATAGCCACTCCGTAATCTCTCACTCCAAGGAAACACTCTAGGGTCAGCAGGGTCACTGACATTATTAATAGAACTCAATTGACATAAGAACTGGAATTAGGCCCATCAACATTAAAATTAGAGACCAAAAAGTGGTGAAGCACTATGCTAGGACTGTATCTGAATTGGAAATGGCGATCACAAAGCATTAATCAGGATCAAACTTTATGGTGACATTGCTGAGGTTGGCCTCCCTGCCCCAAACTCATCCACCAATTTAATTTCTGTGTACACTTTAGCCACCTGATTGTGATAAAATAATGGCCATGTAAGGTATTTCAGTTTTGCTCCACACAAAGACTCACCATACATTAAAGTATTCCAAGTTGTCTCATAGAAATTATAATTGCTCAACAATGCCGCAATAACAGGCAAGCAGCAGTTAGTCTTTTTCAAGCCCCAGCAATTTAGCTACTTGGAGTACAACATTCAAGGAATAAAAACATTAAAATAAAAACAATGAATAAACAAATACATAAATACATTAAGGAGCATATGGTTAAGTGTTGAAGTATTTGTCAGTTTTTGGCACAAGAATCATGGACAAATGGGCAAAATCAGGAACAGATTTTAGATGTTGCACTTATAAACTTAAACAATTGCTAAAGTAACTGGTTATGCAGTCTCTGAAGAAAATGAAGGGCAAAGCTCACATAGCTGTCATTATTTAGTGTCTGCAGTCCTCAGTAATTTTCCAGAAAACCACACATTTTATGAGCAACAGAGTAAAAATGAGAACATTCTGGGAAGTCAGTAGTTTTCAGCTTGCTTCACAATATCTGTTTGTCTCATTGCTCATGACTTCTTTGTCAAGAATTAGGGACAGTTTTTAAATGCAGAAAATTAATGGAGCAGCGGGTTTGCATCTATGTGCATTTTCTGAAGAATGAGAGGTATGGAACACTAATGACTGGCAATACTGATTGGCTGTAATATTTAGTAACTTACCAGAAAATCAAACATTTTATGAGGAACAAGGCAGAAATATGACAGAAAGCTAGATATGTTTTTCAAAATTAGGGACAGCTTTGAGGAATGAACCAAGTCAATAGTAACAAATATGAAGAACACAGACACATCAATAAAAATGAAGTGCTGCTGCTTCTGCAATTAAATTTTGTATAAACTTAAAAATGTCTTTTCATCACCTCCTGGTAACAGCTGGAAAGTCACCCCACAAAATGAAGTACTTAGTGCTGGATAATGCAGTATCAGCCCCTCAATGCAAACTTATTGCTAGGCACAGTCCTGTCTTCCACGTCTGTGATTAGACAAATGATATTCCCATTTGTTGGAGTGGTTCAGTAAGTTGTAGCAATGTTTTTGCTTTTCCCCTGGTAATCAGTTGCTAAACAAAACACACGGAATACCCACACAATGTTGTCTGCAGTCACTATTCTTATCCTTTGAAAAAAGAAGCTTGTTAGACAACTGTGGTACTGTTTTCAGGTTACTATAGTGGCAGTACCACCAAACACATATTAATGTTTGTCCTTGGTTCACCTTGGCCCATGACATGTTTCAGAAAGTCAGTCTGCTATTGACAACATACACAGACTGATGAAAGAGTGAAAATTAGAGCTGTCTGTGGTCAAAGTGGAACAGATATAGTTGTGAAGGCTGATATCAGTGTTCTCTGCAAAATGAATGTGGAGCATTTGAGAGGTTAGCTTTATAGAACAGTGTGAGTAGCCTGTTGGACAAATGATCAAGGAGAGCAAAGACTTCGGAAAGCAAATAAAGATGCATCAGTTGTGTTCTTACCATAGTTATGTACCCAGTGAGATATAGAAGCTTGACACATGAAAAGAAGGTAAACAAAGTTTAGAGTATTTGTAATACATTTGTCTTGTAAGGGCAAAGAGAGGGAGAATCAGTAAAGGTAGATTGAGAATTATAAAGCTTAGTTGTGGATGAGGTATGTCAGACATTTCACCAAAAATGTCTCAAAGAATGAAAGGTTTAGACAATGGGCTCTGCAGAAGGTAGTTTGAAAAGAGGAGGAAAGGGGAAAGAGAGCGAGAGAGCAAGAGAATGAATCAAGAGAGCTGAACATATTGCAGTTAAGAATATTCAATGATATATAGGAAAGAAGTGGGATATGAGTAGAAGAGTAGTCTAAGTCTGGAGTTAGACTGTAAAGGCAACAGATTAAGTGGTGGTTTGTGAAGTTGAGGGAATGAAAGGAAAATGTCTCTATTTACTGGAAGATTTAATGAGAAAAGGATGAAAGAGAATTTTGTTTCAGTTTCAGGAAGCAAGAATTAAATCTAGTTATCAGTGAAATATTGGCCTTTTTCATAATGCAATTATTAGCAAGATAAGATGAAGAAGGAGATTTAGGTTGAAGAGAGTAAGGATACAAATCTATGTTTGGTAGATATGAAGGCTTGGTTTAATTTACATAAATGTAGAATTGGAGTTATTTATAAAGACATCAGGGACCATGACAGGGTTAAGAAATTAGAAACAATAGGAAGTAAATTTATCAAAGAGAGTAACCTTTGGAGTGGAGATTACCTTGCAAAGAGATTTGGTTTATAATAAGAAAGCAGATTATGGTAGGGCTAATATATGACTTGCAACTCGAATAATTTCACCAGTGATACAGTATTGCACAAAGAATAAAATAAAGTTAGTTGAAGCAACAATATATTGGTAATGCGGGGGATAACAGTAATGATAATTTACAAATGTGATGATTTTATATAAAAGTAAGGCACTTAGGGAAGGAAGTGATGCTCATATATTTGGATGTTTATAGGGAGGAGGTGGAGAGTACTTGCTTTGTTTAATAGAAGAGAGTGGGTTCCAGGATTTAAGGAAGGAGAGAGTGGAACTGCAATTTGTTCTTAACTAGATGAAAAAAAATGATAACTCAAGGATGGAAAAATAGGGGTTGAAAAAATCAGGATAGAAGATATCAGAGGATGGGTGAGGAAGGCAGCCAGGAGGTGGGAGTTGGTCTTTAGAACTTTGACAAGAAATAGGATATAAAACAGGGGTGTTAATGATAGGTGGGAATTTGGAGTTGTCTGAAGAAAGAAAGGGTGAAGCAGCTGTGAAGGTAAATAGTACAGAGCTTGTTAGTAGTGAGACATTAAAATGAGCAAATGTACAATAAGAGGCAAAGAGAGAGAAGCTTGCTTAAAGACCAGTCTGAAAGAAAGCAGGCTATCATGAGGGGAGTTATTTTTGAGAACATTTTTAAGGAGACCTTCTGACAAACTTGGTTCCTCTCCAGACATAAAAATAATGACTGTAATTGGGGATAAAATGTACACAGTTGGTGCTATGCTGAAAAAATGTTTTCTATGGAGTTCTTTTTCTTTATTTTAGTACTGAATAGTTCCATGATTGTTGTCCCTGAATGAGATGAATTCTCTCAGTGAACACAAATATTTTTTATTGAATTGATTTGAGTGATCAGAATTCATTAATCAGATGTTATGATAAAATCTTTTATATACATGCAAATGATAAAGAAGAAAATATGGGTGATAACCTGTTATTGATTACTTCTGACACTAATTGAAAGAGATGTGCTATGTGCCTGAGAAAGCTTGCATCATTTAGCAGTGGTACACTGCAGCATAAAGCAGACATGAATATGCGAACATCAGCAATCTACATGACTGAGCAGCTAGCTGGGCCAGGACCACTATTGTTCTATGAAAGGAAAGAAAAGGGTGGTATAGAATAGTAAGAAGTGAGGGAATATAGCAAGCAATTTAAACACAGGGAATAGAAACATTACAAAAGCATGTGATGGGAATGTAAAGCATATTTTTGTGGAGATATATACCCTTTTTTACATATACAGTACATGCAGAGAAAGAATGGATGATATGAGGGATGATGAGCAAAAAGGGGAGGATAGGAGGGAAGGATTTCTCTGAGGGGGCACACAAGAAAAAGCAAAACAGTACAGACAAGCTGAGGTGGATTTGCTCAGACTAGGAGGGGCAACATTGGCTGGTTGGTTGGACAGAAACAAACAGATGGTGGATTAAGGATGATGACCAGTGCTCAATAAAAAGAGGTTGGTTTTAACTTAAATAGGATGGGTTACACCTTTATAGGCCTTTCAGATAATAAATATAGCATACAGGTTGTTCCAGATGAATATCAATTTGACCCTGAAGATGGTTCATATGGGTCAAGTTGACTTCTGGCGGGAGCCAGACATTACTCTTGTGGCCCAATGGAATCCTGCTACAGGTATTCAGGAATCATTAGTGCTACCTAGTAAGAAAAGAGGCTTATAACCAACCTCTAAGGGACCACATCTGGGAGACAGTTGCCCACAGCATCACTGCTGCTGTTTATGGGCATAATTACACAACATATCAGTGATGGAGACATGTCAGCAACATGATTAGGTAGGCCCACAAAAGGTCATAACTTCACAGAGCTCAACCAGTGATATGGAACCACGTCTTACTGAAAATGTAATCTAGATATAGATATATGAGGTGCCAGTGACATGGCCAAGTTGTCAGATAATCTAATGGGGTGTTATAAGCCACTGTAAGCCACAAGCTTACTCTTCAGCTGGATTCATTTGGCTATTTTCTTGAGACACTGAACCAAAAGTAATTCCCACTCGATCCATAGAGGATTTCCAGGGGTTTCTGCATAGAGATGATGAAGGCACAGTTATCATACTTGGAGGAGTGGACACAGGATCCAGGAGTGGTCAACTCTCATATGTAACAAAAGGAAAAATAGGTTATCACAGCAGCTGCATTTCTGAGTAGGTATGACAATACCAAGATGCTTCCTAACTCTTATTTATTTGATTTTGTTGACTGGGAAAGTCCATCTGGCCAGACCCCATTTTCAGAGGGTGCCCTAAGAGAAAAGATCCATCACAGTACATTTATATTAACAAGTGAATTTCAAACAGTTTTACTCACTCTTGTAGTTGTAGCCACATATGGATTACTTTTGAACATGCTTTAGACTCAAAACCTAAAGACAGTTCCCACAAGCTGCCAGTGGCAGGAGTGTGCAGTTAGAATTTGTCTGATTGAAGACTACAGGAACAGGGCTCAGTTTTGAGATTTTTTTACTGGTTAATTGGGTAATTTGTTTAAAAGCGTTTTCTGATTGCTTGTAGTCATCTAAAGCTGTTTTGAGTGTATTCTTTACTGTTTGTAGTCATTTAAAGCTGTTTTAAGTACATTTTTTACTGTTTTTGCCTTATCTTTTCAAAAAAAAATGTTTTCCTTGTTTCCCACCTTTCTAAGCTAGTATAGTCCAGTTTTCAGGCTATTGCTGAATTCAGGGTTGTGTTACAATTTTCTGAGTTGCCCATACCTTACTTGGATAGCGGGAGGTTTCTCTGTTCGCCTGTGAGAGAGGGAGCTTTGAGCAGCCATCTGTCCCTGGAGGAGTGGTTCCAGCCCAAAAGTTAGTTTATAGGCCATTTTGGGCTAATTTCTATCTCTTTCATTTCCTTGCTGTAGAAACCTCGTTTGCACGGTTTTGCACATCTGGGCAGCGCCAGTTAGCTAGAGCTACATTTATCCCGGCTCCACCAAGTCTCCTCTTCAGTTTTTCCCTTGAAAGTAGTCTAACTCTCAATCTAAGCACTTAAAAAGCATCCTACAGTCCAGCACTTGCTCAGACCTAATAGCAAGCACTAATATACCTCGACATTTGATTGCCCAGCAGGGCAAGGCTCATTATTTACCCCTCACCAACTAAGTGACTAAGCAACTCACTCTACTATTCAGGCATGGCCAAAGGGCAATTTCAGGTATACTCTCCAGTCCAGCTGGTGAACCTGGGTATCCTGAGGCAATGTTACAACTGCCTCATGTACACAGATAACCCTCTCCTCCTACCACAAAACATTAACATATGTGAGAGATGCAATTATATAGCTAAATTGGAGGCTAAGCTCTCTCCACCCAAGACTGGAACAGGCAGTCATGAGGAGAAGGTTAACACTTGCACCACAACTCCAGCCTCACATAGGCATACTAAACCAGCACTGGCAAAAGACACACATAAATACACAAAAGCATACTCGGAGGGTCTAAATAAAAATGTGCAAAAGTATCACAGACCTTCAAAGCAGACACCCAAAAAACCTGCACCTCCCATCACAAACCAGACAACACATAAAACACAAAATCAGTGTGCCGCACAATCACAGCCCTTAAGGTGAAATAACATACCTAACAAATTAGTAATAGGCAACTCTATAGTCAGGCACACTGACATCCCACTCACTAGGCTGGATAAGGAGAAGGTTACTGTTAGCTGCCTGTCAGGAGCCAGAATCCACCACATAACACAGGCACTCAGGTCACTCCAGAACAAGTACAAATATGACTCTGTAATTGTACATGTTTGTGTGAATGACCTGAGACGTACCTCCCTGGACAACATGAAAAGAGACATGGAAGAGCTCTCTGATCATGTAACCTAGGTGGGTATGACCCTGACTCTGAGTAGCATCCTGCCCTCACCAAGAATTATACTGCAGTATAAAGAAAAAAGGATCAATTTCAACAATTGACTAAGCTTCTGGTGTCATTCAGTTGGGATCCAGTGTCTGTCAGCCTGGGACAACATGCTCAACAGGCCTCATTGCTTCACAAGAGACGGCTTGCACCTGTCACCCCTGGGCTTTCGAATACTGGCCAAGGCTCTTGCTGCCCCCATAGTGCCTTTTTTAGGCAAGACTCAAAAGTCAAACCCACCTCCGTAAACAGCACAAATAAAAAAATGTGGGTTATGCTACTCAATGCCAGGAGTTTAAATCTCAAAATGCACTTGCTCGAAGCACTCCTCAGTATGGAGGACATCGACATTTGTGCAGTAACTGAAACCTGGTTCAAGGCTCCACAGAGCACCCCAGCACTATGGACTACAACTCATACCGCACATTTCGGCCACAGAACATGGACCGAAACACAAAAGGAGGGGGTGTATCCATATTCATCAGGGATACCTACACCTCCAGGTTAGTGGCGCAGCATGATACCTCCAAGATCATCCATGTGCAACTAACATCAGGAAAATCTGCAATAAAAATTGTGGCCTGCTACAGATCACCCTCCATGACTCAGCATCACCACTCCGCCATTCTGGAGACACTAGAAAACATGAAGTTCCTACCAAACACCCTGATATTAGGTGATTTCAATTACCCTACCATTAACTGGGAAAACTACTCAAGTACAAACTCCCAGGTCCAGCGCTTCCTGGAATTTATCAACTCAAATGCCCTGGATCAGCTGGTAAACTCCCCTACCAGAAATGAAAACATATTGGACCTAGTCATAACCAACATGGGCGACAGGTGTTCCACACCAGAGGTCAACCCATCACTGGTTAGATCAGACCATAAACTAATCACTCTGGATGTCCACACCACACCACCACTTCCAACCAAGGAAACCACAGTGAAAAACTTTTCTATAGCAAACTTCACCTTATTTAAGACAGAGGTGGTAAGTTTCACAGCCCCCACGCTAAAGGATAACTGTGTCCAAGATGCAGGAACCTTTACAAATGCACTCTATGAGCACCTACAAGGATGCATGGATCATGCCATTCCTAGCAAAACCAAGACTCACTCCCTTAAGAGAAGGAAACCAGTCTGGTGGACCCCTGCCATAAACAGGCTATACAATAGAAGGAGGAAACTAGTTCAGAAACAAAGCAAATCCCAAGAAGGAAAGACATCCCTTATCAGTATCAGTAAGAAACTAAGGTCCCTCATAAAATCCTCCAAGGCTAACTTCGAAAGAAAAATAGCCAAGGATTAGAAAGATAACCACAAAGTCTTCTTTAGCTATGTCATGAATCTAAGTGGCAACTCACAGATATGCTCTGAGCTAGTGCAAAATAGCACAAAATATACTGAACCCACTGATATTGCCAACATCCTGGCAGATAGATTCAGTGCAAACTTCACCCCCCTCTCACCCCCAAAAGAGCCCACAACAATACTGGAAAAGTGTAGTGTCCTGGAAATCACAGACGCACAGGTGAAAACAGCCCTTTCAAAAGCCAAAAGCACAGCATCAATGGTGTCCCATGCTGCATCTTGCATAAACTACAGAACAAACTAACCCCCCACCTAAACACACTGTTCAACCTCAGCCTCTCCACAGGCTACATGCCCATTGAATGTCGCACAGCAATGGTTATTCCGCACCACAAAGGAGGGGCTACAACTGACCCGGGTAACTATCGCCCCATAAGCCTGACTAGTCTGGTCTGCAAGGCTATGGAGCGCATCATCATGGAACTCATTAACAAAGACATTGGGAACCACCAAACACTTGACCCGACCCAGTTCGGCTTTGTTAAGGGCAAATCATGCCTACTAAACCTGATTGACTTCTTTGAGGCAGTCAACAAGGCCATAGATGAGGGGAAGGTAATTCACACAGCCTACCTTGACCTCGCCATGGCTTTTGACACCATTCCCCACTCGGGAATTATAGAAAATCTCACCAGCCTGAACATAAACCCCTACGTCATGAGATGGGTTGCCAACTGGCTTACAGACAGAATTTACACAGAAAGAATAGCAGGCTCCAGGTCCGACTCTAAACCAGTCACAAGTGGTGTCCCACAAGGCTCAGTTCTGGGACCCCTAATGTTCGGTATATACTTCTCAGAAGTACAGACAAACACAGGAGGACTATGGCTAACCAAGTTCACCAATGACTGCAAACTGGGAGCCATAATTGACTCTCCGGCTGACACGGACATTCTCCAAAAGGGCCTTACTGAGATGGACACCTGGTGTCAAAGTCATGGTCTCAAGCTAAATTCCAAAAAAATGCATAGTCATCCTGTTTGGGAAAAACAAAACACCCATGAATTAACACATAGGTGGCAGCCCCCTTAATACAGAAGAGGTAATTAGAGACCTGGGGACCCAGGTAGATAGTAATCTCTCCTTTGACAATCATATTGCCAAAGTAGTTAGGAAATCCTTCTATGTAACCCATCTAATTACTAAAGGGTTCGCATCTCGAAATAAAGAGGTTATAGTGCCCCTCTACTCATCACTCATCAGACCCATCATAGAGTACAATGCCCATTTTGAGATGTACCTCACAAGACACTTCCAACAGCTGGAAAGACCACAAAAGTACCTCACCAAGAGGATTACTGGTCTCAAACATATGTCCTATGCAACCCAACTGAAAAAACTCTGGCTGTACTCAGTGGCATATCGCTTACACAGAGGTGATTTCTGCCTGACTTACAAAGCCATGTCCAACTCAGAACTGATGGACATGCTCCACATAAAGAAATCCAAGTCACTGCGAGCCACTCGCTCTAATGAGCTAAACCTCACCACAACAATAAATAGAACATGCTGGAGGGATAGATTCCTGTCACAGAGACTCCCCATGCTTTGGAACAAAATACCTAACTACATTAGGCAGAGCCCCTCACTAACACTCTTCAAGAGGAACCTTGATGAGTGGATGGGTAACAGAAAATACACCCCTGGGATCACTTCATTGGCTCTTCTTGACAGAGGCTCAGTTAATTAATCAATGAGGCGGCAAAAGCTGGCACACTCTGGCTAGGCTTATAAATGCCATTGGTCAGATAGCCTAGTACCTACCTATGAACCTATGAACCTATGAAATGCTGAGAGATCATTTAGATCTAAAGCAATTGATAGCTGGTGAAATATTTCATTTCATTCATGGGAAGCAAAAAATAAATATGTTCTACTGTGAAATGCTGATCTTTACAATGAAAAGTATCTGAAAAATAGAAGGATGAAAAAATAAACTTCAAACTGCACCCTCTTATGTGGGGGGAAGCCCCCGCAACCCAAAACATGTATATATATATATATATATATATATATATATATATATATATATATATATATATATATATGTACACACACACACACACACACACACACACACACACACACACACACACACACACACACACACACACACACACCAACTCCATGGTCTCATCAACTTCAAGAAGGGAGAATTCTCCCTAAGAAGGGAATCATTGCGATTGCACACTTACAAATTCCACCAGCAATGAATCCCTATGTGAGCCATAACATGGACAGTGGTCTCACTGGAGACCCCTATGTTAATGTGGCAATCGGGGAAGTGGCTAATGTTAGTTAGCCATGTGGTCTCCCCTATAAATGTCAACTCTGATTGCCTGGTGCAGTTTAATTTTACTGCAGGAGGAAAATGCGAATGCTGCCTTTTTGTGGCATTCACCCATTCAGTACAGATAACTACAGCAGGGCCATCAGAGTGTGTGTGTGTGTGTGTGTGTGTGTGTGTGTGTGTGTGTGTGTGTGTGTAATAGGATGTAGGTGAGAGATGCTGACTGTGTGTGTGTGTGTGTGTGTGTGTGTGTGTGTGTGTGTGTGTGTGTGTGTGTGTGTGTGTGTGTGTGTGTGTGTGTGTGTGTGTGTGTGTGTAATAGGGGATGTAGGTGAGAGATGCTGACTGTGTGTGTGTGTGTGTGTGTGTGTGTGTGTGTGTGTGTGTGTGTGTGTGTGTGTGTGTGTGTGTGTGTGTGTGTGTGTGCATGGCTGCTAGAGAGAGCACTACAAGGGTAATGTGCTGTTACTTAAGTGTTTATTTGTGTGGCCTTATCACACCTCAGAATTGGAGATTTTCTGATGCACCAGTTGAACAAACTGCTTTAGCCAATTAAAGAAGGTGGAGAGAATCTCTTTGATTCCAGCCCAGTATGGTAATAAAAAGCAAAAAAGAATAACAGCAAAAGCAAAAAGTATGTTTGCATTTAGTTGAGGTGAAAGGTGATAGATGAGCTTTATATGGGAGGAACTTACTACAAAAAATCATGTTTGTGAAACATAGTGTGTTAAATTAACTTACACTATCTTGGCATCTTCTAATCAACAAATATTGTTAGACTGCATTTCTAAAGGAGATGAAAACATTAACAGAGACAATCAGTTTTAGTGTAAGGCACAATACAGTATGGAGTTCTGCACCATGTATTTTTCAAAAAATAATGAAAAATGTTTTGAAAGATTTGCAAATTTTTCTGTACTTGTATGAATTCTGGACTGTTGGAGTGGCTGAGAGGTGGTGAAGGCTAAGGATAAGGCATATGAAGAGTTGTATGAAAGGTTGGTACTAAGGAGGGAGAAAAGGACCTGTATCGATTGGCTACACAGACGGACCGAGCTAGGAAAGATGTGCAGCAGGTAAAGGTGATAAAGGATAATGAGGGAAACATACTCACAAGCAAGGAGAACATGTTGAGCAGATGGAAAGAGTACTTTGAGGGGTTAATGAATGAAGAGAATGAGAGGGAGAGAAGGTTGGATGATGTGGGGATAGTGAATCATGAAGTGGAATGGATTAGCAAGGAGGAAATAAGGATAGCTATGAAGAGGATGAAGAATGGAAAGTCTGTTGGTCCAGATGACATACCTGTGGAAGCATGGATGTGTTTAGGTGAAATGGCAGTGGAGTTTTTAAACAGATTGTTTAATTAAATTTTGGAACATGAGAGGATACCTGAGGAATGGAGAAAATTGTCTTGGTACCAATTTCTAAGAATAAGGTTGATGTGCAGAGCTGTAGTAACTACAGAGGGATTAAACTGATCAGTCACAGCATGAAGTTATGGGAAAGAGTAGTGGAAGCTAGGTTAAGAAGGGACGTGATGATTAGTGATCAGCAGTATGGTTTCATGCCGGGAAAGAGCACTACAGATGCAATGCTTGCTCTGAGAGTGTTCATGGAGAAGTACAGAATATGTATGAGGGTTGTGTGACAGCGGTAAGGTCTGCGGTGGGAGTGACAGATGCATTTGAGGTGGAGGTGGGATTACATCAAGGATCAGCTCTGAGCCCTTTCTTATTTGCAATGGTGATGGACAGGTTGACAGACGAGATCAGACAGGAGTCCACTTGGACTATGATGTTTGCAGATGACATTGTGATCTGTAGTGAGAGTAGGAAACAGGTAGAGGAGACCCTGGAGAGATGGAGATATGCTCTCGAGAGAAGAGGAATGAAGGTCAGCAGGACTAAGACAGAATATATGTGTGTGAATAAATGGGAGGCTAGAGGAATGGTGAGGATGCAAGGAGTAGAGGTGGCGAAGGTGGATGAGTTTAAATACTTGGGATCAATAGTTCAGAGTAATGCTGAGTGTGGAAGAGAGGTGAAGAAGAGAGTACAGGCAGGATGGAGTGGGTGGAGAAGAGTGTCAGGAGTGAATTATGACGACGAGTACCAGTAAGAGTGAAAGGGAAGGTCTACAAGAGGGTAGTGAGACCAGCTATGTTATAAGGGTTGGAGACAGTGGCATTGACAAAAAGGCAGGAGTTAGAGCTGGATGTGGCAGAGTTAAAGATGTTAAGATTTGCACTGGGTGTGACAAGGGTGGACAGGATTAGGAATAAGTATATCAGAGGGTCAGCCCAGGTTGGAAGGTTTGGAGACAAAGCCAGAGAGGCAAGATTATGTTGGTTTGGACATGTGCTGAGAGGAGATGCTGAGTATATTGGGAAAAAGATGCTAAGGATGAAGCTACCAGGTAACAGGAAAAGAGGAAGGCTTAAGATAAGGTTTATGGATGTGGTGAGAGAGGACATGCAGGTGGTTGGTGTGACAGAGCAAGATACAGAGGACAGAAAGAAATGGAAATAGATGATCCGCTGTGGCGACCCCTAACGGGAACAGCCGAAAGATGATGATGATGGAGTGGCTAAAATTGAGCAAATCACTAGATTATATAAATTACTTTAAAAACTACAAGGCAACAGAACTCATTGAAAAATCTAAATGTGATTTTCTCAATTCACAGAAAGAACACATGCACCCTGTGGTGGACAAGAAATGGATATAGCTTTGCACAGAGAAGTTGAACGCCTTTAATGATACTCTTTTTCTCCCACAAATATGTAACACAGTTACAGTACTTTTTGTTTTGATTAATTATTATGGAAAGTCCATGTCTTACCAGAGCACAGTGGAAGCACATTAGATTGTTAAATAGAATAGGTGCCATAACAGTCAAAGCAATTTGAGCAAAATTCATTCAGAAAATAGACAAAAATGCCAAAGTGTGTTTAATTGTTGGAAAATTGTGGCCAAGAGCTGCTAGTGTTGCTGCTGACACCTCTGCTTGTGCAAAAGTACACAGATTCCTGCTTTCAGTTTATGAAATGGCAGTTGTATATTCATCAAGAGGTCCTTCTTCTGCTGAGAAGAAAGTACTCCCAGATTTAAAGAAAGGAGCAAATATTTTAACTTTTGGAGTAACAGAATCCCAT